>NW_004457740.1:2122378-2123568 GCF_000188695.1 Salpingoeca rosetta | reverse complement strand
ACACACACACACACACACCGAACACGTACACGTGTGGGCAGGTTGGGACGATGAACTTGTTTATGCACTGGAAGAATGACGACGGCGTTGAGGAGCTGATCACGGCTCCGCTCGACGGCACCATTCTCGAGGGCGTCACCCGCCAGAGCATCATCGACCTCGCAAACCAGGTACTTGTGGTGGTGGTGGTGCTGGTGGTGGAGAGCGTCGCTGTGTGACGTGACTGTTTCCCATGTCGTTTGGCTTTCCTCTAGTTTCCTCTTTACACACGCACACACACACACACACACGCACACACATACACACATACACACGCACACACATACACACATACACACACTCTCTCTGTGTGCGCGCGTGTGTGTGATCAGTGGGGCGAGTTCCAGGTGAGCGAGAAGTACTTTACGATGGGCCAGCTGACGCGTGCGCTCAAGGAGGGCCGCGTGTACGAGATGTTTGGCAGCGGCACCGCAGCCACCGTCTCCCCCGTCGGCGAAATCCTCTACCGCGGTCAGCATGCCCGTGCCCTTGCGTGTGTACATGTGACTACGAACTTGGTTGTTGTTGTTGTTGTCAATGCTTGAACGGCGTGTGACTGCGTGTTGCTGTGAATACCTGTAAGATGTGTGAACCTGTGCTTGTGTGTTGTTGGCTCTGTGTGTATGAAGCAACACCTTCTCATCACGCCATTGCGTGTACGCACACAGAGGAGACGCTGTCCATCCCGCTTGAGCTGGAGACCTCTGGCAAGCTGAGCAAGCGTTTCATGGATGAGCTCTTTGCCATTCAGGTGCACTTATCGGCTTGCGTGTGTGTGCGTGCGTGTGCGTGCGTGTGCGTGCGTGTGCGTGAGTGCATGAGTGTGCGTGCGTGTGCGTGCGTGTGCGTGCGTGTGCGTGAGTGTGCGTGCGTGTGCGTGAGTGTGTGGGTGTGCCACAGCAACACGTATGTGGTGGGGATGTGCACATAGCGACCCAGACCAGTCACACACGCACAGACAGACAGACAGGCAGACACACACACGCACACACAGACAGACACACAGACGCACCCGCACTGTACACCGTCTCACACTAGTTCTGCGCTTGGACATCTGATGACTGACTGCCTGCGGACGGACGAGGTTGAGCACGAGTGGGCCCCTGTCGTAGTGCTGAGCACGGCCGCCACCGTGCATGTGCGTGCTGTGT
>NW_004457740.1:2118958-2122020 GCF_000188695.1 Salpingoeca rosetta | reverse complement strand
GTGTGTGTGTGTGTGTGTGTGTGTGTGTGTGTGTGTGTGTGTGTGTGTGTGTGTGTGTGCGTGTGCGTGTGTGCGTGCGTGTGTGTGTGTGCGTGTGTGCGTGTGTGTGTGTGTGCGTGTGCGTGTGCGTGTGTGCATGCGTGAGTGCGCGTGCACGCTTGTACACGTCGTGCGCGCGCTTGTACATGTGGAAGCATGCATACGCCCACCCGTGTGCGTGTGTCCGCGTGCATTGTGGTATCTCTCCGCCCCCCAATACACATTGCACGCACGCTTGCACACCATTTTCTCACCAATCACCATTCGTGGCTGCCGCGGTTTTGGAATTTTGCAGGAGGCAAAGGAGATAATGGCATCGCTGAAGGCCGTGCCGTTGATGGCGTTTCTGACGGCGGTGATGTTCCTGGGCGAGGTCCGCGGCTACTCCAAGCTGTACGACAACATGGACGAGTACGGCGGCGTGCAGTTTCTTGCCTTTTCCTTTGTCACCTTCCTTCTCTTCACGGACATGTGCATCTACTGGATCCACCGCTGGCTGCACCACCCGCTCATCTACCCGCTGCACAAGCCGCACCACCTGTGGAAGCTGCCCACCCCGTTTGCCAGCCACGCCTTCCACCCGCTCGACGGTTTTGCGCAGAGCCTGCCCTACCACATCTACCCGTACCTCTTCCCGCTGCACAAGGGCATGTACCTGCTGCTCTTTGTCTTTGTGAACCTGTGGTCTGTCGGCATCCATGACAACGACTACCGCCTGCCCGGCTTCCTGCAGCCCATCATCAACGGTGCAGCGCACCACACGGACCACCACCTCAAGTTCAACTACAACTACGGCCAGTACTTTACGCTGTGGGATCGCCTTGGCGGGTCGTACCTGCACCCCTCTGGCTACTCTGGCACGGGCCCCCACGAGCAGGTGAAGCAGCACCTTGCCCGCCAGAACGGCGGCGCCAAGAGCAACGGCAACGGCGTGGCTTCCAAGAAATCAGACTAACTCCCATGCACACTTGCTCAAGGTTGTTGTGCTTTGCCTGCGTTGTGTGTGTGTGTGTGTGTGTGTGAACGTTATATGTGTGCGGTTGTTGTGTCTGTGTCATGATTGTTTGTGACATGTGTGTGTTTTGTGTTGTGTACTCCTATGCTCTGCACGATGTTCGAGCGAAGTAGACTCGCACACGCTTTGTGTTCTGATGTGTTGTCGACGATATGCCCTTCTGGCTGACACACTTCTTCTCTCTGCCTCTATTTCCTTTCCTTCCTTCCACGACTTCTTCGTCTTCTTTCCTGCACGTGACTTGTTGGGCTGTGTCTCCACCGTAAACACAAGAAGTGAAGCAAACACCAGTCACATGACATCAGGTGATGTGATCTGACATCCAATTGCCGTACCTCAACAGGGGCGCGGGCACACGAATACATACACAACACAGACGAGAGGGCGTGCATCGGGCGAGTGCATTGCAATGGAGCAGGGGAGCAGGCACGCGCGAGACGCGTGTATAAACAGGGACGAACGGTGGGGTGCATGCACACTCCGCACATCACAATTGCAACGACAACGATCTCACATCCGCAACAACAGGCGTGACAAACAGGGCATTCAAAATCATGTAACTGTGGGAAGTAACCTAGGGCAAGCACAACACTGATGAAAAGCAGCAACCCGTGCAAAGAGGTAAGCGCACAGTGGCAACAATAATGTTCAAAGGTGTGATGTGACAACAAGGGTGTCGACAACAAGGGTGTCGCCCACTTGCTGGTGCTAGCGTGTGAGTCGCAGCTCAGCCTGCAGTGCGAAGATCTCCGTCTGCAGATTCGCGGTGTACTGACGCATGTACTTGAGCATGTCCGACTGTCGCTCAAGCAGGTCGTCCACATCCACATCGCCGTCCATCTCGCCAGCGTCCATGCTGATGGTGCTGTTGCCGTTGAGTTGAAACTCCACGTGCGCGTCTGGTGGCGCCCGGCTCCGATTGAACCGAATCACTTTCACTGCCGAATGGTGGTGATGGTGGTGGTGGTGGTAGCAATGCAGCAAGTGTGAGGGGCGATGGACGGAAAGGAAGGGTGGGTTGCAAGCGTGGACGAGCAAAGTATGCATCGACAGGAGGCGGCGTCGAACAAGCAAACAGGCGAATTGTGTGTTGGGGGGGGGGGTGCACGGGCACGGAGACGGAAACGGACACGAAATTCACAGGAATGCACACCCACAAGCGCTGACTTCAACAAACACAGACACACAGCCACGCACACAGACACACACAGACACACAGCCACACACACAGACACACGTGTGTAGACACGTGCTGACTTCAACAAACACAGACACACAGCCACGCACACAGCCACGCACACACACAGACACACAGACACACAGACACAAACACACACACACGCACGCACGCACGCAAGCACACACGCACACGCACACACACACACACACACACACACACACACACACACACACACACACACACACACACACACGCACAGCGCTACGCACAGACAAATTTCACCGACCGAGGTAGATGATGTATGATGGAAGGGAGATTGCCATTTCAACGGAGACGATAATCTGGATGAGGTTTTGGCGGTCCATGGTGGCCTCATCGTTTGTGGACCAGAAGGAGGTGAAAACCAGCAGGATGGCGTTGACAAGAGACATGCCAATGACGGGTACACGGCGCAGCAGCTGCGTATCTCTGTAGAAGCGCAGGTACCCCATCAGCCGCGAGTTGTGGTGGCAGTGCTCCCCATACCGGTAGATGCCAACCAGTACCAGCCATACAGCAACTGTACGTTGGGTAAAAAGGGCAAGGATGCCACGCCCAGTCAAAACGGCAAATGACAACACTCATGAGCGTCAACTACAAAGACAACGTAATCAACACAAGCACGCATTCTCACACGCACTTGCAGAATGCGTTCTAAACAACAACAACAACAACAACAACAACAACAACAACAACAACAACAACAACAACAACAACAACAACAACAACGACAACGACAACGACACGACACGACAACGACAACGACAACGACAACAACAACAACAACAA
>NW_004457740.1:2115838-2118594 GCF_000188695.1 Salpingoeca rosetta | reverse complement strand
AGCAGCAACAACAACAACAACAACAACAGCAGCAGCAGCAACAACAACAACAACAGCAGCAACTTAAACAACTGACACAACAACAACAACAACTGAAACAACAACAACAACACACACATATGGAATGCAGTATAAGATACACATGTGCAAGAGGTCAAGGGCAAGGGAGCGCACCGTGGATGATGCAGAGAAAGGCGTACGGTGCCTTGTGTGCGTCAAGCAAGTGTGTGCCGAGTCGAAACGGTGGTACGAACAACACAGCTTCCAGCCCACACTGCATGCGCGCGCAGACGCACGTGTGAGAGAGTATACTGGTTTGGGAGAGGGGGGGGGGGAAGGCGCAGACTGACAGCGACACGAGCGAGCTACAAGTCCGCGCACAGAGGAGGAAGATGCACCTTCGCCAACCCACGCATCCACAAGACACACACACGCACAGGCCGACAGGCACACGCACAAACACACACACGCACACACGCACACACAAACACACACACACACACACATACGCACACAGACAGACACACCATGAGGAGAATGCCGATGGCCACGGGCACGACTACGCCAATGTGTTTCTTGTTTGTGTGCCGGGGTGCGGGGACACGTCTGCTTCCGCTCGACAGAGGCGGTCCGTTGATGGGTCCTCGTGCAACCGCACCGCCCCTGTTGATGGACTTGTGTGACGCAAAGCGGCTGCTGTTGCTGCTGCTACTGTCCAGCAGCGCGCTGGTTTCCCGTGCGGCGGCATTGGTTCCCGTGCCAAACGCGTTGGCGTACCGCTTGTCGCTTAACGACACCATGGCACCACCCTTCAACAAGAGATGATGAAGATGTTGGTGCAAGCAAGTGGCTCGGTTGTGTGTCAGCAGTCGTCGTTGCTTCGTGCGCGTTGCGGTCTTGATGTGACTGATGATTGTCAAGGATGACACGCAAACAGCATGAAGTGCAGTTGTGCCCAACCTCCTCTCCCCACGGTCAGGTGGATAGACTAAAATGCGTCTGAGCAAGGCATTTCTCGTGCGAAACATATATTTGGGTAAATTCATCGTGAGCCGCCAAATTCAAAGTAAGCACTTTCAGCAACGGACCAACCAAGCAGCGAGAGCAAGCGACCAGTGCGTGTACGGCTCATGTGTGCGAGGCTTCTGCTTGTGTTGAGTGCAGCTTCTTGCTTGGTTTCGCTTGAGCTCCTGTGTTGTCTTTGTGTTGTCATGCTGTGCTGTTGTCACGACACCATTGTCAACACACACCAAAACCTTGTTGCAGGGTGAGGTGTTGTCTGCACCACACACACACAGCACACACAAGGCATACAGACATACACATACACACATACACACACGCACAGACACACATACACACATACACAGACACACATACACATATTCACACATTCACACATGCAAACGGACTTGTTGTCCCATCTTCTTCACTCACGCAAACCCAACATTCGTTCCTTCATGCCTTCCAATCAGCATCACACGGCCATGTACAAGACGAGGCGGCGCAGACCGCCCAGCGTCGCAATGACCAACATGTCAAACGATGCCATCCTGTCTGCCTGGCAAGACCAGCACCAGCAACAGCAGGGGCAGGAGGAGCGGGGTGGTCAGCAGAGTGACGACATCCTCAACTTGATGCAGCTGGAGTCTGATGACCTCATCCCGGAAGCGCCAGTTGATGTGCCAGTTGATGTGCCAGTTGACGTGCCAGTTGACGTGCCAGTTGGAGGACAGGAACAGGGCCGTGCGGACGGTGTTAATGAGCAACCTCAAACCAACCCTGAAGACGCGAGCCAGGACGCAGACACTGATGAAGCATCAACACAAGAGCCCGCTTCAGCAACTCCAGCTGCATCAGCCAAGGCAGCTGCTACAATGCTCGCTTCCACGCTCAAGTCTGCAACACAGTCATCCTCTTCGAAATCAGCCACAACTGTGACGGCAACGCCCTCGCAACCTCCTCCTCCTCCTCTCCTTCCACCGGTGGAGGACAACGTGCTGAGCACCATCAAGGACCAGGGGTTGGCGAGCAAATTCCTGGCCATGGACGAGTCTGCCGGGTTCTCCAGCCTGTATGATCAGTGCTTTGCAACTTACGAACAGGCGTACAGGACCAACGACAAGTTTGCGCAGGTGTGTGTGTGTGTGCGCGTTTGCGCCTTGTGTCTCTGTGCTCGTGGTCCAGCGGTTGTTGCACTGTGACTGGTCTGGGAGCGCGAACGACGAACGACTGCTGAATTGCACAACATCTGTCTCTCTTCTCTTTGCATGCCTGTTTTCAACTCTTCACGTTCAATCATGTCCCTCCCTCCCTCCCTTCCTCCCCCTCACACACACACACACACACACACACACACACACACACACACACAAAACTCATCATTGCTTGTGCACTCATGTTCTTTGCCATGTTTCCGTTCATGGGGTTGTTCTACGTGGTCTGCAGCTGCTGGCAAGCTGCTCGCTGGCTTGGTCATCGCGCCATCAGGGCCTTTACCAGCAAGCGTTGGATGTACTGCAAGGGCTTGACTTTCCATACTCGGAGCACACGAAACCCACCTGTGTGTACGAGTACGCAGAGGTCGTGCAGTACCACGTGCTCTTCGTCCGCGTTGCGCTCGAAGCAGGAAACATGGTGGGCCATGCATTTGCGTGCGTTGTTCTGTGTGTGTGTGTGTGTGTGTGTGTGTGTGTGTGTGTGTGTGTGTGTGTGTGTGTGTGTGTGTGTGTGTGTGTGTGTGTGTGTGTGTGTAG
>NW_004457740.1:2099443-2114443 GCF_000188695.1 Salpingoeca rosetta | reverse complement strand
CCAGAGCGGCGAGGTATGTGCCTTCTCACGTGTGCGCGTGTGCTGTAAGGTGTATGCACGCTCTGTTGCGTGTGCGTGTGCGCGGTTACGTGTGCATGCGCCGTCACGTGTGTACGTGTGTCCCAGCAGTCAGTTGCATGTGCGGGCGCACAATAAATCAAGTCACACACACCCTGCTTGTGTCTCACATTTCTTTGTCCTCTGCTTGCGCTTGCATGTGTGTTGCTTGTCCGTCTGTTCCAACCTTGTGGCGTGGTTTCACTGTTAACACCAGGGGTATGCCATGCAAGTGGTTGAGCGCCTCACCGCCAAGAGCCCGCCAAATCCAACGTTGCTGCTGTGCGGCAAGGATGACAGCGACCTTTCGTCAGGGTGCTTGATGTGGAGGCCAGCGAACATGGACCACTGGAATCACGTATCTATGGAGGTGGCCATCGGAGAGACGATGAATCACGATTCCATGATGCGTCAAGTCAGCGACTCTGTGATGATGCAAGGTGAATTCGCAGTGGTTGCTGTACTTGTTTGATGACTGCACAACAACGCACCTTTGTTGATCTTGCCAGCTTCCGTGATGTGGCTTTTCTGTGCCTGCAATTCGATCTCGTGGCTCACAACAACATCACACAAATCCGACTCCTCTTCATGCTGTTGTGTGATGTTACACCGCAGGTCTGCGTCTGCGAACACCAAAGCCGCGCCAGGGGACCCCCTTCCTGTCTGCGACACGCGTTGATTGGGAGATGGACCCTGCCGTCAAGCGACGCAGCGCGCACCTGCACCGCCCGCTCTCCATCATCTCACTTGCTGCTGAGGACAGGCCCTGGTGTTCGACACCACAGGCTGGGAGTGCAGCAACGGAGGCAGACCACGACAGGCCGCGCGGCCCCGCTTGGTTCGTCCAGGCGAAGAGCAAGGCAGCCGCAGCTGCAGCGGCGGCAGCAGAAGCAAGCTCACAGGTGCAAGCAGGCACTGGCGACACAGAGCAGACCGCGACAGCAGAAGGGGAGTGCCAGGCCGAGTCAGCCCAGCACCAGGGGAGCAACGAAGCCAACGGAGAGCGTGCTGTGCGCGAATGCGATCAGGCTGACGGCAGTGCTGGCGACACGGACGAGCAAGCGAGCAACCGATCCCCCACAACAAGTCAGCCTGATGATGCCGCGGCGACAACGGTGGCACAGCAGCGTCCACGCGCGCGCTCTGCACCAGCATCGCCATCAGATATCGACGGCGAGCAGAGGAGATCGCGTGCTTGCATGCAAGTGGCACGGAAGAGTCCAAGGCGTGCCTCGCTTTCGCCGTCAACCGAAGCTTCGCTCTCCTGCTCTCAGATTGGTAGCGACGGCAGACAGGCAATGTCTTCCGCAGCAACAGTGGCAGCACGGGGTCAAGGTGTGCGGCGAGTCTCATCGACAGTTGGTAACGGCACCACATCAACATCATACACACGCGTGTGTTCCACGTCAGCACGCCGAGGCATCCACCTGAAGGGGCGTCGTGCCCGCCACAACCATATTCTCGTCCCGTCCATGCTGGTGATGGAGAAGGCGGATGAGCTGATGTCAGCCATCGCGGGCTCAAGCCCTTCGTCTTGCACGCGAGCGCGGCCAGCACAGCAGCATGACAAGAAGCACCGCATGCACCAGCGCCCGCTGTCAACGTTTGTGTTGGACAAGGGCGGCCCAGTGTACGACACATACACGGGTGCTTGCGCGAGTAGCCAGGCAAGCAGCAGCAGCAGCACTGAGCAGAAACCGCGCCAGCACACAGAGACGGTCGCAGACAAGAAGCAAGAAGCAGGCCATAAGCAAGAGCACGCACACGCGGCAGCAGCACGCCCCCATCCGCTGCGTCAAATGCAAACTGCCCCAACCACTACCAAGATGTCTGCAGCAGCAACAGCCACAATGGCAGCAACTTCAGCGACGGTTGGAGCGAGTGAGTGGGAAATGCACGCACCAAAGAGCACACCACCCTCTTCGAGTGGCAGCGAAGGCGGTTCAGTTGAAGGAACAGACAACAGCGATGATGTCAGGCTGAGGAGCCATCATCAGCTGCGCGGTGACAGAGGACGGGATGAGCCCATCTATGTCAGCATGCGCACCCGCCCGGAGAAAAGCGCCGCCAAAGAAAACGATGTGAGTGCGCTGGTGTGCGTTTGTTCATGTGTCATGAACACGCTGTGGGTAATATGCATGCGGGAGTGACTGTGTGGTTGTGCCAAACTGTGCTTGTGTGCAAACCCAAGTCGGTATATGGTCGCTGATTCTGCCCTCTTCCGCTCATCATGTGCACACTCACACGAATAGCACACACACACACACACACACACACACACACACACACACAAACAAACAAACAAACAAACAAACAAACAACGCATTGTTAGGCACAGAGTCGGGCGCCATCACTGCGGACGGTGTGGCTGAGAGCCGTCTCCTTTCCGAAGGACGACCTTGATCTCAGTGAATATCTTGCTGCTGTTGATAATGGACAACACCTTCAACAACAACGCGCAACCCACCGGGATGAGCCACACGCAATGGTACGAAATGGCCAACACCACCACCAACAGCAGCAGCAGCAGCGACACTACCAGCAGCAGCAACAGCAACAACAACAGCAACAGCAACAACAGCAACAGCAGCAGCAACAACAACAATCACGGCAGCAACAACAACAATCACGGCAGCAGAGCGCCAAGTCTGCGCAGGCACGTCGTCCTCCACCCCATGTGCAGGACAAAACAAGGAGCGAAATCCGCATGCAGCTGCGCCCGCGGTTCCACACGCTTCGTGGCCGAGCTCACATGCGCGTGAAGCGGTGTGCAAACCTGCCACCGATCCCTGAGGAGACAGAGGACGACATGGCGCGTGCTATGGCCATGAATCCGCCCATGCACTTCACCCAGCGCGGTGATGGAATGCAGAGTCCAAAGCACCGCCAGCTGTCACAGCAGCCGACCCGCCGCCACCCCATGCATCGCGTGGCAGCCCCTCGCCCATCGTCGTCCCTCAAGTATCAACAGGAGCCGCCAAAGTTCCATGCACGGAAGGTGCCTGCAGACGCAATTGCATCGAGGACAGGAGCAACGGCATCGCGTGGCTCAGCACCCCGCTCTCGTTCGCTGTACGTGCGGCCCGAGCAGCGTATTGCCACGCGTGAAGCCGTGAAGATGAACGAGGCAGCAAAGGCTGGCACTTCTTCCAGCTCACGGCAGCCGCAGGTGCTAACATCGTACTTGCAGTCCCAGCAGAAGACAGGAAATGCGCGTGTGGGGCAAGTGAAAGAAATGAAACTGCGTTCAGCGTCGTCAGCACAACAACAGCAGCAGCAGCAGCAGCAACGCGCGCTCAATCAACGCCAACTGCATTATCGGAGGCAGCAGACAACGGCACCAACGATCCGCGGCCCGTCCACTTCGACAACGGCGCAAGGGTCACAGCCGCGGTGGCAACAGCTGCAGGCGTTACAGACTCGCGCGAGGGGCACAAACCGCGAGAAAGTTGTCGTGTTGAAGACTGTGGACGAGCAGACTGCGATGCAGACGGGCACCCGCCCGCGCACGTCGTCAACAACGACAACAGCTCACGGAAGGATGGTCGCCAAGCAAGCCACCAAGAACAGCGGCGACGGAAAGCGGGTGCGGCATGCACTTGGGGACGCATCGAACAAGCTGCCTGCAGGCAAGGGCACCACTGCCCCGACGAAGGCGTTTGCAGGACAGCAGCTGGGTGGGCTGAGACAGCAGCGGCGGACGGCTACTTGAGGTTTGCGTGTGCATGCACATGAGGGAGAAAGTGTTGAGGAAAGGACAGGGGGAGGAGAGAGAGCGCAGTGATATCAACAGGAAACACGCTCGTGTCTGTGTGGTGGGATTGTACAGAAATGAGGAGGGTGAGCGGCAGGGTGAATGAGGCACCTGTCGTCGTTTAGAGTCGGGGGCGACGGTGTTTATGGAGCGATGGTGGTGAGGTGGGGGGGGGTGAGGGGTGTGTGTGTGTGTGTGTGTGTGTGTGTGGTAAGCATGCACGAGGGATGAAAGTTTGTGTGGAATGCGGATGCTGTGTGCTTGCTTTCTTGGTATTGATTGATTGATTGAGTCTGTATTGGGGGTGAGCTGGTGGTGTTTGGTTTATGCTGCATTTTGATTGGTGCCGCCTATGTGAAAGCGCAAAGGGAATTGCAATTTGAGGCATGATTCATGCAATACAACAAACAAAACAGCACACCAAGGCACGTACCCATGTTCATGTACGCATGTGTATGAACACACACTCGGGGGTGCGGTGTGTATGTATGTGTGTGTGTGTGTGTGTGTGTGTGTGTGTGTGTGTGTGTGTGTGTGTGTGTGCGATGCAGCCTGCATGTTGTAACACAGTGCACCCTGGTAACAAGTCAGCTTTGAATTGCCAGTTGGCGCGAAGGTAACAAACAACACAGGTCATAGGGAAGGAAGAGAATGGACAAGAGCTGTTGAAATGTCAAAGAAGAGCGACTATGCGTGCGTGTGTGTGTACATGTTGGAGAATGAAAACACGTGGATAGTATGGACAGCGATCACTAGCGAATGCACGTTGGTTGTCATGCTACAGCAAAACATGGGCTAGTTTTGATTCGAGGGCGCATTGTGAAAGCCAAGACGGTGAAAATCCTTGAATGCGACGTTGCACTTGACAATGACGTGACCATGTGATCGCACACGCACAACTGCAATGATGACGGTCGTGTGTGTGCGTGTGTACGTGCGTGCGTGTGTGTGCGTGTGCGTGTGCGTGCGTGTGCGTGTGTGTGTATGTGTATGTGAGGATACAGAGGTGTTGAGACAAAGATGTGTGGAGATGCGAATTTGCGATGGCAGAGCAGCAGACGAAGGCTGCACACGATACCCTACCTTCTCTTCCTTCGCCCGCTGCGACAAACGTTGATTCATAGAACTCTGGCCTCTGTCCCAGGAACCACCTTCACACAAGGAGGAAGAGAGACAGTATGTGTGTGTTTATGTGTGTGTGTGTGAACATGGGTCGTTGGTGAGCGAGGGCTCTTGAGAAGCGAGAGCAGACGGGCATACAGAGAGAGGGGTAGAAACACGCATTCGCACAGACACACACAGACACACAGACACACACGCACACACACACACACACGCACACAGACACACACAGACACACACAGACACACAGACACACACACACACACACACACACACACACACACACGCACAGACACACAAACGCGCAGACACCTTTCAGACACACACGCACAGACACAGATCAGACACACACGCACAAACACGATGCCAGCATACCCGAGAATGTGCTGTAATCTTGTTGTCGGGCGTGGGGCGAAGGTTGGAATCTTGAGTGTGTGGTGGCCAGCTGTGACCGGCAGGTGACACGTGCCGTACCCGCGAACAATGTCCCGCCCAAACATGTCGAGTCCATACACAGCCACAACAATCTGTGGCCCTGGTCACAAACAGAACGCGGATTGTGTGTGGCGACAGCGGCGTGAACCTTCGAGGCAGAGGACACACGGCAAACATGTTCAGTTTGCACGACAGCGTTACAGCATGACGGCTGTTGCGCTGTACTCCACTCCATGGTTCCTCGCTTCGGGGTGACTTACATCCTCTTGGCAGTTGGCTCTTGAGAGTGATGTCGATGGGAAAGTTCCACACAAACTCCCCAGGGTGATGCGAGCTGCGCGAAGCAATCTGTGACACGCCTTCCTCAATGCCCTGCACATGTATGTGTATGTGTGTTTGTGTGTGTGTGTGTGTGTGTGTGTGTGTGTTTGTATGTGTGTGTGTGTGTGTGTGTGTGTGTGTGTGTGTGTGTGTGTGAACAAGTTAAGTGAGTCGAGCGGAGAACACATGCTGTGGCTGCTTTCATACAGTGAACGGCTGTTGGCAACAAACACAAACACGCACCGCTGTAGCTGTCCAATGATCGCCAAATACGATGGTGTACTTGCAGTACAGGTTGTTGTAAGTTGGAAACTGCAAGCCGCATGTGTGCGTATGTGTGCGGGGTGGTGGGAGTGAGGGGGGGGGAGGATAGCGGCATGCTCGATGCAGAAGGGTGCAAACAGACTGGGCGTCGGTCCAACATGCAAGTAGCTACTATCACGCATACACACACACACACACACACACACATACAACACATACACACATACACACACACACATACACATACATACATGTGGCTTACGTGACCACACTCAACGGCGCCTGTGACGAGCATGTGAAATACACCCGCCTCTCCGTCCGCCATGCTGGCTAGCGACGAGTGGAACAGCAGCGATGCGTGCAAGAGAAGCGAGCACAGCGGGCACACAGTGCGAGGAGTGAAGCGAGCACAGCAGCAGGAGAGAAGTCTGTGTAACGGTGCGCTTGTTGCTTCGCGTTGTTGTTTTTGTTGTGTTGTTGTTGTGGGAGGAGGAGAATAAAACAGCTTGTGGAAGGAGAGGAGGACACATCCACCCATCCATCCATCCATCCACAGCCAGTCGAGCATTGGAGCTGGTGCTGACGCAGGCGAGACGATGAAGGGCAAGCGGGGCGATGGCGGTGTCGTCGTGGGCGGCGGTGGGCAGCACTTGAGGGATAGGGAAGGAGGGGACAGTACAGCAGTGACAGTAGCGATACCAGAGGAAGAAGAAGAAGAGCACAGCCACGACAGGCACAGCGGGACCAACGACGACAATGCCAGGGCAAGGTCGACTGACACTGTCAGCACGTCTCAACAAGGCAACGGCGTTCAAGCAAACACCGACACCAAGGACAGCAAGACCGCAGCCACAGCAGCCACAGCAGCAACAGCAACGGCAAAGAAGTCTAAAGCGCCAGAGCCGCCAGTGTTTCCCTTCCTTGCTGCGTATCCATGGCTTCAATACAACTCCATCATGGTGGTGGTGGTTGCATGCGCTCTCATGTTCACTGGCTTCCATATGGTCCGAGACCAACTCCGTGAGTCCCAAGCACAGTTCAGTGTGCACGTGTGTGTGTGTGTGTGTGTGTGTGTGTGTGTGTGTGTGTGTGTGTGTGTGTGTGTGTGTGTGTGTGTGTGTGTGTGTGTGTGTGTGTGTGTGTGTGTGTGTGTGCGAGTGTGTGTGTGTGTGTGTGCGAGTGTGTGCGCGCGCGCGTTCGTGTGTGCGAGTGTATGTGCACACGTGTACGCGTGCACCCCTCTGTGTGTGCTTGCGGACAACAGCACTGAGACATCGAGGCATGCATTTGCATGCGTGTGCATGATGATTGTGTGTCTGTCGCTGCTCACGCTTGCAGCCTGACGTGTGCTCGTACACGCACCCCTTTTGTGCAGAGGATGTGTGCCAGCCAACGGTCACTAAGGCCTCCTTCTTCCTGGACGAAGCTGTCGGGGTGCGTACCCTCAGAGACGCAGCACGAAATCCACACCATGTCACACGCTCCACACCGTGTCACACGCTCCACACCGTGTCACACGCTCCACACAACAACAACAACAACAACAACAACAACAACAACAACAGCAACAACTTGCTCATAGTGTACTCTTCTCTTTCTGTTCTGCTTTCATATGTTCAGGACGGCCACTGGTTTCGGACGTCCTGGAATCCAAACAGCTGTCTACTGCATCCGTACACGTCAAAGTCAGTGCCGCATGTGTACGTGTGTGTGTGTGTGTGTGTGTGTGTGTGTGTGTGTGTGTGTGTGTGTGTGTGTGTGTGTGTTCAGATGCATGTTCTCATATCCTTGTGCACTGGGGTGGGCGTTGAACAGGCGGTCAGATGTTGCCTCCTGCCTGAACGGAGACACTGCCGTGTTCATTGGAGACTCACGCGTACGCCAGCTCTTTCAGGTGTGCGTGCGTGTGCGTAAGTCTGTGTGCGTGTGTGTGTGTGTGTGTGTGTGTGTGTGTGTGCGGTGCCCCGATAGCCTCCCTTCCCCCACCCTCTCACCCAGCCAGCACCTGCGGTGCTCTACATCGTCAATATCAGGCGCTCGTGCAAACATTTGATCCAACCTTTGAGGTGACCACTGAGCAGCGGCACCAAGACATCCACTTTACGGACAACACCACCAACGTGTCCCTCTCGTTCCTGTGGCAACCGGAAATTATCTCCGCTGACGTCCAGCGCCTCTACAGCGACTGGGCTGCAGCACTGCAGGTGAGCTGTTTGTGCAGTGTATTCTTGTCTGTGTCAGTGTGTGTATTCTTGTCTGCGTCAGTGTGTGTGTGTGTGTGTGTGTGTGTGTGTGTGTGTGTGTGTGTGTGTGTGTGTGCATTGCACCCGATGGAGGCCAGCTGTCACCGTCTTCGCTGCCACCACATTCAGAGCGGCACACGTGCACCGGCCATGATCGTACACTCGGCTGGACTATGGGCGATGAAGCGTGGCGAACCCATCGACACACTAGTGCAGGTACCCCTCCTGTGTATGCGCGTGTGTGTGGGTGTGCGTGCGTGTGTGTACATGTTATGGTGCATTCTCACGGGCCGTCGCGTGCAACAACAACAACAACGACTGCTCTTCTGCAATGACAGCAAGCGGAGCAATTACGAGACGCCATGAGTGCAATCCCGCGAGCGACGCCCATATACTGGCTCCCAATCTCAAGGTGCGTCACAGCCACTACTCTTGTACACGCGCACGCATGTGTGTTCATTTGTGACTCGTGACGGGCATATAGCACAAGTCCTTTGCGCACATACCGTGTGCGCCCCCACATCACATCACTCAGCTGCGTGCCAGTGCCATGCAACCGCCGCCGCTGCAGGGTTGACGAGTCACTGCTGTGGGAGTCGCGAAAAGCGATCACAAACAACGTCATCCATCACTTCAACGCGCGGTGCAAACACGTGTTTGCGGACAGCAGAAACACACAGGGCGACCTGGTCGTCTTTGCAGATCGCATCCTTGATGTGGCCGCAGGTGGTTGTGTGCTTTGTGTGTTTGTGTGTTTTAGTGTTTGTTTGTGTGTGTGTGTGTGTGTGTGTGTGTGTGTGTGTGTGTGTGTGTGTGTGTGTGTGTGTGTGTTCGGGCATGCGTATGTACATGTGTATTTGCGCGTGTATTCTTATGGGCACATTTCCGTTCATCGCTTGTAGACTTTACCGAGACTGAGGATGGGCTGCACTTTGAGTCATCTCTGCCGAAACAAGTGTGTGTGTGTGTGTGTGTGTGTGTGTGTATGTGTGTGTGCCCATGTCTCATTGTTGTTGCTATTGCCTTTGGTGTTTGCTGCTCATGCAGTTGTTGTTTCTGACCACATCATTCACGGTCACATCACCAACACCCAACACACCCAACACCCACCACCCTCACCACCAACACATCATTATCACCACCACCACCACCACCACCACCACCAACACATCATTATCACCACCACCACCACCACCACCACCAACCGCGGCAGGTCCACCTGCTGCTGAACCACCTCTGTCATGGTGTGCGCACTCTTCGTCGTGGCAGCCGCACCTGCTGCGCCGCGCCCGAGCGAACCGCGCCCCACCAGTGGCTCGTCCTTGCCACGTTTGCAGGATGGTGCGTTGGTGTTGCGCTGTGTTGTGACCTGTCGTGCTGCATGTCGTGGTGTCTGATGGTGGACAGGGCATTATTGCGTGCGTTGTGGTGTTGCAACACGCCACCTGGTCACCTTTCATCTCACCGCCACCACTCGCTCTTGTTTTGTCCTCTTGCTCCCGCTCCTTCGACAGCTGCGCGTTTGTTGCGCTTCTCGTGTTGAACCGACGCCGCATCGCAGACAAACTCGCAGACCCTCCCCGCAGCACACGGTGCGTGTGCGTACAGTGCATGTGGTGTGTGTGTGTGTGTGTGTGTGTGTGTGTGTGTGTGTGCGTGCGTGTGTGCGCGCGCATATTTGTGTTACGTGTGTTCATTGTGGCAGCAGTTGTATTCCTTGAGCACTCATGCGTAAATGCGATACATCTGTACATGTGTTTCTTGCAGGTTCTTTGACAGCTTCGCACAGGCTGCAGCTGCGGTGAAGAAAACGCACCCCCGCTTGTTTGTTGTCTCAACCGTTGCACTTTGCATGATCTTCATCTTCATCGCAGACAGGTTCGTGTACGTGTGTGTTTGCACGCGAACGCGTATGTGTGACAATGTGTTCACACAACGCAACACTGCATGCATACCTGCTGCTGTTAATGTCTGACGCCACAAACAACAACACCACATACACACACACATATACATACACACACGCACCGCGGCCTGCGATTGCAGGACGGGCGTGTTCATGGTGGCGGCGAAAGAGTTTCAGTGGTCCCATTTCTCCCTTGGCTGCCTCGCCATCCTTGCTGTCAGTCCGATGGATGTTGATGTACTCTGTTAACATTTGCGCGCGCGTGTGTGTCCGCCTGTGTGTGTGTGTGTGTCTGTGTGTGTTGGCGTGCATTTGTGTGTTTTTCAGAAATATTCACACACATCCCTTTGCACATGTGCGTGTCTGTTCAGCTTGGGCTCGTGTCGGTCCGCACATCAGCCAAGGCGGGCGCCCTCAACCGCGACCAGGTGACGATAATGATGACGATTGTGGTGGTGATGATGATGGTGCTGTGTTGACACACGTGTATTACACATGTCCATATGCCCACGCACGAAGGTGTATTAGTTTTTAAAACCACCCATGCATGGGTAAAAACGCTTGTGCGCCTGTTCATCCTATCGCCTGTTCCCTCATTTCTTCCTTTTGCCGCCCCCTTTGCACGTGCACAGACCGATGAGTGGAAAGGGTGGATGCAGTTGTGTTTTCTGCTCTATCACTACACAGGCGCATCCCAGGTGAGTTTATATATGCACACACACACACACGCACACACACACACACACACACACACACACACAGCGAAGTGTACAACACAACAGTGACTGACGACGGATGCACGCGGTCAACACGTCGCTGCAAACACGCACAGACACACATATACACGCACGCACACAACACACGCGCACACTAGTTTGTGCTTTTTCCTTCCTTCCCTGCCCTCATGCCCTGTGGTTTCATTGGGTGCGCGGTGCAGGTTCTGTCCATCTACGTCTTCATCCGCGTGTGTGTCGCCGCGTACATCTTCATGACCGGGTTTGGGCACTACATCTACTTTACACAAAAGAAGGAATTCACTTGGCACCGCATTACCATGGTGCGCACGTGTGTCTGTGCGGTGTGGTTGTTCGTTTGGTGTGCTTGGTTGGTTGTTTGGTTGGTCATGTGGGTGTTTGCAAGCCATCAAAGGCTCATTAACGTGTTCTCGTGTCTCACAACATGACATGCCTTTCACTTCATGATTGCACGTGTGTGCGTGTGTGCACATATGTGTGTGTGTGCAAACGTGGCAGGTTGTGCTCCGTGTGAACATCTTCACGCTCTTCCTCTCCATGACCATGAACCGCACGTACCAGTTTTACTACTTTGTTCCCCTCAGCACCTTCTGGTTCTTAATGGTGCGTGTGCGCGTGTCAGCTACAACCACCACTGTTGCGTGTGTGTGTGTGTGTGTGTGTGTGTGTGTGTGTGTGTGTGTGTGTGTGTGTGTGTGTGTGTGTGTGTGTGTGTGTGTGTGTGTGTGTGTGTGTGTGTGTGTGTGTCGTAGTGTGTCGTGTGTAGTGTGTGTGTAGTGTGTGTGTGTGTGTGTGTGTGTGTGTGTGTGTGTCGACGTATATTGGACTAACCGCGTAGCCTACTTAATGCTCAGAGACGGCTTGATGGGAATAATACGTAAAAGGTTCTGGTGTTCCCGGTTAAGAAAGTTCCCGATAGTATTACCTGGGCGCTTCCAAACGTCCCCTATATCCAGTAATACGTCGACTGATACTCACTACGGGCTCTTGAATTTATCATCGTTACCATACTAGACTGTGGACTACTTACTCCCCACCGATGGGGCGATGCTTTTAAGAGTCACTTCCCACATCACCTTAGCTTGATGGGCCCATGCATCATTCTAGAACATGGTACAAACCCGGGGATTCTTGGGAAAATCTCAGTATGGGGGACGGGATGAAGGGTAGACACCTGACATTCATCGGGATGAGTGTGTAGTGTGTCGTGTGTGTGTGTGTGTGTGTGTGTGTGTTGTGTGTGTGTTGTGTGAGTGTGAGTGTGCGTGTGTGTGTGTATGTGCGTGACTTTAGATGCAGTTAAGCCATGACATTGCCCACAACGAGCCGTTCGTGCGTTTCCAGGTTTGCTTGGTGATGTGGGCACTTCGCGGGCTGGACGGCCGCCTGGCGCTAGTCAAACCATTCACGCTCATCGCCATCGCAGCACGTGGGTGTGCCTTACATGAGGCATCTGTGTACAAGAGCACCTGTCGTTTGTGACACACACACACACACGCACACAAGCACTGTTTGCAGCATTGACGCTTCACGCACACACACACACACACACACGCACACACACACACACACACACACAAACACAAACACTGTTGGCAGCATTGACGCTTCACGCGCATGCACGTATCACCACGTTCATTTTTCCCTGCTCACACACCCATTGTTCCACCTTCACCTGGACGTGTCCGTGTGCCAGTTTTGTATTACGAGACAGAAGACGGAGCCACGCCCGTGTTTGACTTTATCTTCGACCACAAGCTCCTCGCCCCTGTGAGTGGCAACCGCACACCACTCAACCCCTTTCGGTCTTCCATCCAACCATCCATGTATCCTTTGGTTCTGTTGTCCTTTATCCATTCATCCAACTATCCTTCTGCCCATCCACACTTCTTTCCATTCAGTCGTCTTGCGTTTGTCTCTGACAAGCAACAACTGCATGTGCTTTGATGGACACGGCCTTTCGTCTCACTGTCACCTCGCTGTCCACAACATGCGTGCGCGTGTGCATGCACGCAATACGACTGCAGTTGGTTGAGCTGAACGGAAGTTTGCACGAGTGGCGATTCAGATCAGGACTCGACCGATACGTACGCGCGAGCGCATATGTACATGTGCTTGCACGTGCTTGCATATGTACATGTGCTTGCATGTGTGCATGTGCTTGCATGTGTGTGTGTACGTGTGTGTGTGCGTGTGTGTGTGTGCTGATTTGTTTGTTGCGGTTGTGTTGTTCGCACATCCTAAAAGCATTGAACAACACTTGCTGCTGTAGATCGCTGTGCTCATTCACACGCGCGTTGTGCTGCACATGTCTCCTCCTGTTTAGGCGGCAGCAGCGGGAATGATCGTTGGACATTTTATCCACACGGGCAACGCCCCCTCGCGTGCAACGATGACGACTGCAATTGCGCTTTCTGCCGCCGCGTGCGCAGGCTACCTATGGTTTGCGCAAACTTGCGAAAGCAAGGTATGAACACGTGTGTGTGTGTGTATGTGTGTGTGCGTGTGTGCGTGTGTGTGTGTGTGTGTACATTTCGTACCTATGCATGTGTACGCAGATGTGTACATGTTTAAGCCGCGTTGACAACATTTCACTGGCGCAGGAGAGGCCAATACATACCTACACACCACACACCGCTTGTGCTCACTGTTGTTCACACCACGGGGTTATCCCATGCACGCGTGCGCCTCCACCTGTCCCAATGCCGACGGCAGCCGCACTGCAACGCGCGCCACGTATATCTGTCGCCGCTGCTGCTGGCGGCGTTTGTTGTTCTGCGCAACAGCACACACCGCCTGCGCTCACTCTATAGCGCCTTCTTCGCCGAGTGCGGCAAGGTTTGTGGCGTGCCTGTGTTGTAGCTGGGTGGCGAGGTGGAGCGGAAGGCGGGGGGAGGGAGGTGGTGGTTGTTGTTGTGTTGCGAGGGAAAGGTTGTTGCGCTGAGTGGTGTCAGAGATTGTTGTTGTGTCAAGTTGCTGGGCATGTGGAATGATTTGACGTTGTTTGCCGTTGTTGTTGTTCACAATGCACACACACACACACACACGCACACACACACACACACGCACATGTCCACACGTGCGCTGCAGACCTCGCTGGAGCTGTTCCTGGCACAGTATCACGTGTGGTTGGCGGTGGATACAAAGGGTGTGCTGGTGCTGCTACCTGGATATCCGGTTCTGAATGCAGTAGTGTGCACGCTCATCTTCATGGTGATCAGCCGCACGCTGGCGACGGCCTTCAACGCGCTTGTGTTCATCCTTCTGCCCAAGGACACGCCACAGCACGGCGTTGTGCTGAGGGCCATTGCGCTGCTTGCAGCCCTCTACTTCTTCTCCGCGCTCGCACCAAAGTAGCGAGAGAGTGGGGAGAGGGGGGGGGAGAGAGAGAGAGAGACAGAGAGAGAGAGACAGAGACAGAGAGAGAGAGACAGACAGACAGAGACAGACAGACAGAGAGGGAGGGAGGGAGGGAGGGAGAGTGTGTGTGTGTTTGTGGGAAGCTCGCAAGCACATTCTAGTAATGGTGTACGATTCGCCGCACACACACACACGTACACATGCCTGCACACATGGGTTGTTACAGGCCTTTTATGTCCACGAAGTGTGTTTGCCTGCACTGTCTGAATAGCAGATCAGTGCTCGATTAAACAACCACAGCAGCGTTTGAGCAGAGGGAGAAAGAAAGCTGTACAGGGCAGGAAGAACGGAAGAAATGAAAGCAAGCAGTGGGTCCAGCAGCACAGAAAGATGAACAAACATGACAACGCGACGCAAATACGCTCACCACCATAACGCAGACATCATTATGATGACGAGGAGGCGGAGGAGGAGGGATCTTTGGCGATTTCACGAATGAACTTCTCCATTTCCTTGCGAATGACGTGTTGCTTCTCCTGCTCCGATGCGCGAGGGTTTGCCTTGATGTACTCTGCAATCCTGGCAATTGTCTCCGCCTTGCATAAAACACAACACATCATCGGAGTTGCGCAGTGAGCCAGGGCGATGTGATCGCGGAGCAGTCACGGAGCAGAAGGGACAGGAAGGAGGCCAGGCATGGCTGCACAGTAGAGGTGCATGCAGGGTGCGACACAACAACCGTACACGCAGCAACGCACAAGCAAGGTACGGAGGCGATATGTC
>NW_004457740.1:2086943-2094443 GCF_000188695.1 Salpingoeca rosetta | reverse complement strand
AACACACAGCAAAACCACACATCACACGCACCACGCAACGCACGCACCACGCAACACATTACACAATACACATTACACAACGCGCACAGTCCAAACACAGCGCGGCGGTGCGCACGATACCTGCTTGTATGCTTGCTGGAGGTCGCCTGCCTCGAGAGACATGAGGGCATAGTTGTAGTGGGGCTCGTGGATGTGTGGCGACACCTTGATTGCCGTCTGGTAGTGGCCCCGCGCATCGCCGCTGTTGCCCTTGCGTTGCTCTGTGGCACAGAGAGAGGGGAGGAGGGACGGAAAGAGAGTGTGTGGGTGTTTGTGTGTGAGAGAGAGAGAGTGTGTGTGTGTGGGCGTTTGTGTGAGAGTGTCTTTGTGTGCGTGTGTGCTTGTGTGTGTGCGCGCGCGTTTCTTTGTGTGCGTGTGTGCGTGTGTGCTTGTGAGTGAGTGTGTGTGTGTGTGTGAGTGTGAGTGTGTGTGAGAGAGAACAAGCATTAGCTAGAGAGGAGCGTGTAAAGAAAAAAATACCAATGACGCCGAGGTTGTTGTATGCCTCTCCATTGGTGCTGTCGCACGTCACTGCGAGCACAAGCGCCTGCACGCAAGCGTGTGTAACGTCAGTACTTGCGACACAAGTGGATATGAGACAAAACAGGACAGACTTGCCTGACATGCACACGTACAGATACAAACACAGACACAGACACAGACACAGACACAGACACAGACACAGGCACAGACACAGACACTCACGCACACGCACAGCATGCAAAACCACCTCCCTCTCCCACCCCCCTGCCCTACACGAGGGCGTGTGGGCTGACCTCGCGAGCAAGCTTGACGTTTCCGAGCGACATGCCAACAAAGGCGATGTTGTACCAGATGTCGGACATGGCCTCGTCGTCAGCCATCGACAGCGCCCGCTCAAAGCATCCGAGCGCCATGTCGTACTGGTGGTCATGGTGTCGGTGGTCAGCGTGATGGCGGTGGTGGTCATTGGCGGTGGTCAGCGTGATGGCGGCGGCGGTGGTCATGGTGGCGGTGGTGGGGGACGCGTGGAGAGTGGATGAGTCAATGAACTTTTGGAAGAAGCGATCCCTCTATCAAGTCACAAACACACGCGTGCACACATGCACACACAAACACACATGCACACACATGCAGGTGTGCGTACTGTACCTGCTGTGCTTGGAAGCATGAGAGGCCCAAGTTGTTGAAGAGCTCTGCACTCTCCACGCCCATCTGCAGCAAGCGCCTGCAACATGCAGCCAGCATGGGCAATCGCGCAGGTTTTCAACAAAGCAAGAGGGCGTGAGTGGCACATATACACACGTGATTGAGAACCACAAGCAATTGCAACGCGCACACACGCACACACACGCAAGCACGCACAAGGTTCATATGTGAGGGGATGTGACCTGTAGAAGACGAGGGCAATCTCGGGCTGGTCGCCGTAAAACTTGTCTGCCGCCAGCGACGCAATCGCCTCCACATTCGTGCTGGCGGTGATGATGATATTGATGGTGGGCGAGGGAGGGACAACGAAGGCAGCTGCGCATGAAGAATCGCATCGCCACACACACACACACATGCATACACACACATGCATACACACAAACAAGCACACACACACAAACATACATACATACATTCATACACACACATACATACATACATACATACATACATACATACATACATACATACATACATACATACATACATACATACATACATACATTCATACACACACACACACATACATACATACATACATACATACATACATACATACATACATACATACATACATACATACATACATACATACATACACACATACATACATACATACATACATACATACATACATACATACATACATACATACAAGCGCGCGCAAGATTAAGGCGTTGTCACGGACCTGTCCACCTTGAGAAGTTTCTTGTACTCCTCCACGGATTTCGTCAGGTCGCCAATGCCCTCAAACACGCGAGCGATGCCTGCAAGCAAGACTGGCTCGTCGGGAAACTTCTCAAGGCCCTCGCGGTAGCACTGAATTGCGTTCTGCGGCTGGTCCATGCGGATGTAGACCTTGGCCAGAAGCATGCAGGCAAGGATGCTTGGCGTCTGCTTGAAGCTTGACTTGAGCTGCTTCTCCGCATCACGAAACAGATTCAGGCGGTGGTAGCAGAACCCGAGGATCGCTGGTGGTGGTGTCAGTGGTGGTGTTGGTGGTGGTGTTGGTGGTGGTGTCAGTGGTGGTGAGATGGCGAAGGTGGCAATCGGTTCAGGGGAGCGGCACATAGATATGCGTACACGTAAGCACAATCACATTCATGCATGCGCTCGCAAACCCCCTCAACACATCATCAACACAAACTCATGGCAACATAATAACACACACGCACACACACTCACACACACACACTCTCTCTCTCACTCTCTCTCTCTCTCAACACCGCACCCAAAACTGACCTTTCCACCACCAGTCCTGGAAGCGCGCTGCCTCTGTTGCGTAGGCGGCGAGTTCCATCGCTTTGCCCGTGTCGTTGAGCACGTGCAGAATGTACAGCACCAGCGCACGCGCCAACCCCCGCCGGAACGCATACTTGCGGAGATCAAGCTTGCTCACGTCAATGAATGTACCGTCATCGCCGCTCAGCATGCTCGCCTGCACACACGCACGCATGATGCATCAGCAGACAATCAGAAGAGGAGCGTGTCAGCGACACGCATACACAACCCACGTCACATGCTCGTTGCGTCACATACGCACGCGATGAAAAATCATGTAGGGAAGCATGCAAAAACACACACAGACACATGCAAATACGGAGGTGCACACACACGCGCGCGCGCATGTACACGCGCACACGGATGTATGGTCACGCACGGTTCCGAGGCGAACGTAGCGGCCGGAAGCGCTTGTGACGGGACGGGAGGTTGCACTGCGCGCGGTTCGCACGGCGGCCTCCATCGTCGATGGGCGGGCGCCCTGGGTCCCTGGCCGCGCAAACCCGCTCACAGGCCGCCCAGACTTGGACATGGGCCTGCACAATACACGCGCACAAGGTGTGTGTGTGTGTGTGTGTGTGTGTGTGTGTGTGTGTGTGTGTGTGTGTGTGTGTGTGTGTGTGTTGCATGGATTGACGGATGAATTGGGGTGAGTTGGACGAATTCGTTCATCCACACACACACACACACACATACACGTGCAAACACAGCGGCTTGTTCACATCATACCTGATGCCGCGGCTGGAGCCAGAGTCTGTGAGCGGCCGTGAAAACGATGTTCCAGGCCCTGTGTGCATTTAATCGCGCGTTGGTCGTGTGGTGAGCAAGCGGTACCATGTGATCGCCTTATTCAACAAAACAGCTGTAGTCCCGAGCAGACACACACGTCATGGACAAGCGCAAAGGCTGCAAGCGTCAGCCTTTGAAACTGACGTGGAACGCTGGCCACGGCGTTCTCGTCCAGCATAACCTCAGCAAGGCCCTCCTCCTCCAGTTCTGTCTCGTCGATGCGCACATCTTCTGTCAAGCAGCGCGTCTTCAAATACCACGCCGCCTGGTGTCCGTCGAGGCAAATGACAGCGTAAGTGAAGGTTGGATTGCGTGTGTGTGTGTGGGTGGGTGTGTGTGTGGGTGCGTGCATGTGAATGCATATGTGTGTGTGTGCGTGTGCGTGCGTGTGAATGCATATGTGTGTGTGTGTGTGTGTGCGTGCGTGCATTATGTGTGCATGTGTGGATGGGTCTGCACAGCAGGTGAAAGCAGGCACATCGTAGCAGACCCATCCCACGATGCTCACCTTGTCATACGGATTCTTGGCCAGCAATTCAGAGCACACGTCCTACACGCACACGCACACGCACACGCACGCACACACATTGACATACATGTCAGAGTTAGGAAAATGGCGGATGAGTCGGCGCAGCGGCAGCAAGCCGCCATCCAAACCTCAGCGACGTGCATCAACACCAGCGCAAACAAACACAGACACAAAAAATAAAAAATAAGAATAAAGGACACTTGCCGCGGCCTCTGTGTATCGTCGCCTTCTGAACAGGAAGTGGGCATAGAACAAGGGATCAACCCCTTCCATCGTTGCCTGCTGTTGTCTGTTGGTGTGGCCGCTGTGTCTGCTTCTCAGTGCATCCGCTTCAACGTCGCAGCCAGCGTTCACAACTGCCAAACAACGGCGGAGAGATTTTGCCAACTTTCAACAAGTGGTAAACACAGAAACGCCCACAGCTCGCCACTGCAGATTAGTGTTTGAAAACATGACAAGGAAAATTATTTGAAATTTTAAACCAATCGTCATTGCCCGCCAAAAAACCGCTCGAACAGCTGTGTTTTGTGCGACTTCCCGCACAACACCGGAACCACTGCACACATACGTCCATCGTCGTGCTTGTGCTTGGCGTGTGAGATCCTCTCTCCCTTCTCTTCTTCCCGCACACAGCAGCTCACAGCAGCAGCAGCAGCACACAGCGACTCGCGACACAGCTCACGACATCACAGCATTCAAACGCACACACATACGTGAACACGGGATCATGGATGCCACAGCACTGCCGGGCCACAGCGTGCCCATGGTGCAGGATGATGAGGGCCAGAACGTGAAGCGGGACTTTGGCGCCTTCCTCAGAGAGTGAGCGTTGTGTCTGTGAGAGAGAGTGTGTGTGTACGTGTGTGTGTGTGTGTGTGTGTGTGTGTGTGTGTGTGTGTGAGTGTGTGTGTGTGTGTGCGTGTGTGTGTACGTGTGTATTTGTGTTCGTGCTGACAGCTGAGCATGTGCGTGCTTGCAGCCGAGCATGTGATGGGCTGAAAGCGAATCCCCAAACTCCAGCGCTCGCTCACACACGCACAAATGCACACGTTCCCACCCTCAACAGATATCCCACTGGCGAGGACGACAAGCCCTACGTCAACGAGATTGATGAAATGAAGGAGCGGGACGAGACCACCATGTTCGTCAACTACAACCACGTCGTGAACTTCAATGAGGAGCTCGCCAACACCATCCTCACCCACTACTACAGGTGTGTGTGTTGTGTTGTGTTGTGCGTGCGTGGTGTGCGTGTGTGTGTGTTTTGTGTTGTGCGTGCGTGGTGCGCGCGATGCCGCTGTTCTGTGTTGGCCACTACAAATCGGGGAACAAATACACTCTGCTCACCCCCACAATGCTGCCATCTCCATATTTATTCACCCACGCATCACTACGAACGCTGTCCAGATATGAGACGTTCCTGCGGGGTGCTGTCCGTGACTTCATCATCAGCAAGTACCCACAGCTTGAGCGCGATGATAAGGACCACCCGCGCCAGTTCTACGTGGCCTTCCACAGCCTTCCCATCGTCGACAAGTGAGCTGCACTGATGCGCTGCTACACTGATGCACTGCTGTACCGCCATCAGTGATGAGTGATCAGTGATGAAAGCGGGCGTGGTTGCACTGAACTTGTGAATGTTGCGTCTCTGTATTTGAGAACGGATCAGGTGTGCTGCTGCTTTCCAATCGTTACAACTGACTGGTGCTGACGCTGCTGCCTTCCAACTTTTGTGTCGTTCTCTTCTGTTTCCTTTCCATTTCAGCATTCGTGCCCTCAAGACAGACAAGGTTGGCCGCCTCACATGCATCTACGGTAAGCCTGTAGGGCGCACCACCTTGACATGAGCACGCACACACACACATACACACATACACACATACACACATACACATATACACATACACACATACACACATACACACATACACACATACACACATACACACATACACACATACATACACACAGAATAAAACAGGCAGCACACACACATGCACATGAACACGCGTTTTAGTGCTGTTCATGTGAGAGCGCTCTCGATGTGTCCTTCAAGTCTCACCTTCACCCACACGGCCAACACCACCTCCCCACCATGACAGGCACGGTTGTGCGCACGTCAGCAGTGCACCCCGAGCTGCTGTTTGGAACATTCAGATGCGAGGATTGCGGCCACGTTATTGAGCACGTGGCACAGGACTTTCGCTACACGGAGGTGTGTGTGTGTGTGTGTGTTTGCGTGTGTGTGTGTGTGTGTGTGTGTGTGTGTGTGTGTGTGTGTGTGTGTGTGTGTGTGTGTGTGTGTGTGTGTGCGTGTGTGAGTGTGTGAGTGTGAGTGAGCGCTGTATGCGTGTGGGAGTGCACCTCTTTGGCTGCGCTAAATTGTTTGCCATCAATCCTGCTGAAGCGCCGCCCCATGCACGTCTTGTTGCTCACCCTTCCACGTGCTTGACTGTCACGCCAGCCGACCAAGTGTCGCAACTCTGCCTGCAACAACGCCCGCCAGTTTAAGCTTCTCATCGACCAATCACAGGTGTGTATGTGTGCATGCGTGTGCATGTGTGTGCATGTGTGTGTGACTGTGGATGTGCACGTGTGTATGCGTGTATGTGTGTATTTATCCATGCGTGTGCTTGCATCGTCACTGCTGGTGCTTATATGAATGAACCATTGCCTTGCCCTCCCCCCCTCCTTGCGCACGTGTGATGTTGGTTGGTGCAGTTTGTTGACTTTCAGAAGGTCCGCATCCAAGAGAGCGCTGACGAGATCCCGTCCGGCAGCATGCCCCGCAGGTGTGTGTGTGTGTGTGTGTGTGTGTGTGTGTGTGTGTGTGTGTGTGTGTGTATGGATGGATGTATGTATGTATGTGTGTGTGTGTGTCTGTCTGTGTCTGTCGTGTGTGTACAAATGCAGGTGCACTTGTGTCACCTGTCTCTCTCATTCTTCGTCACTGTCAACACACACGATGACTTATGTGGTGCCTCACCTCTATACACACCGCACCGCCACCACCGCCACGTGTGCAGCATGGACATTATTCTTCGCCACGACGCAGTTGAGAAGGCAAAGGCCGGCGATAAAGTTGCGTTCACCGGCACTCTCATCGTTATCCCAGACGTCTCACAGCTCTCAGGATCAGGTGAGTGTGTGTGTGTGTGTGTGTGTGTGTGTGTGTGTCTGTGTGTATGTGTATGTGTGTGTGTTGGTGGTGGTCGGTTGAATGGGTTTCTCCACAGTTGTCCACGTGCGTGCAAGGGAACGCTTGTTGCCCGCCCATGTTGCCCCCTCACCACCATCACTCATCATCCCGCCATCACACGTCATCGTCATCCCTGCTCTTTTGCACACACACACACACACACACACACACACACACACACACATACACACACACACACACACACACGATCCCGGCCACCATCAGGCGGGCGCACGCAGATGGAGATGAATGGCGGTCGACGAGAGGGATACTCCGAGCAGGGCATCACGGGACTCAAGGTCCGTGCCTACAGACTCCTGCGCGCGTACACACACACACGCACACATATTCACACTCACAAGCTCACCGCACACCGTGTTCAGCGCGTGCACGTGTCTGTATGTGTGTGTGTTTGTGCATGTGTGTCTGTGTATGATTGTTGTGCTTCTTGTGCTTGTGAGACTTTCCATCTCTG
>NW_004457740.1:2071943-2084443 GCF_000188695.1 Salpingoeca rosetta | reverse complement strand
GCGTGGGAGCGAGACTGCAGTTGCCAGCTTCGTCGAGTGTCATCGACGCCCATTCACACACACACACACACACACACACACACACACACACACACACACACACACACACACACACACACACACACACACACACACACACACACACGAATCCACGGGGATGATAGTTGCAAAAGTACATCAAGTTTGCGCGGACGCTGAACCCGCAGGTGACACCCGAAGCGGCAAAGGTGATGGTGCGCGAATACCAGCGGTTGCGGCAGGGCGACAGCTCAGGTGTGAATCTCTTTCGTGTTTTGGGGGGTCTTTTGATGAGAGGGGAGGAATGAGGGCACATGCTTCACTCTTGCATGCGCCCTGTCCTCGCTGCTGCTGATGCTGTCGCCTCTGTTATTTGTGCAGTTCGTTTCCTCACACATGTCACCGATCACATTCACGACAATCACAACAATCACCGCCGCCACCACCATCATCGTCGTCGTGGTGATTGCAACACAACCAGGGCTGAACAAGTCGTCGACGCGGATCACAGTGCGCCAGCTCGAGAGCATGATTCGCCTCTCCGAAGGACTCGCCCGCCTCCACTGTGACGACCAGGTCTGCACTTCTCTTGATTTGTAGAAGAAAGGAGGGTTGTGCTGTGGGGGGGGGGGGTTCATGTTGGCTGCTGTGCATGCGCTGGGTCAAACTTCGCAGCACGCTTTGTGTCCCCTCATATGGTATCTGATGTGTGTGTGTGTGTGTGCAGGTGCGGCCGGACTATGTGCGGGAGGCGTGCCGCCTTCTTCGCAAATCGATCATCCACGTCGAGACTGACGACGTCCAGTGAGTCCCTGGCGATCGCTGCTGCTGATGATGGTGATGTTTCTGTGTCACCTCCCCATGCATGTGAATGCGTGTTTATGTCAAAGGGTTTCTTTGACACTTCGTTGTCTTCGTCGTCCTCACACATCTTCTCTCTCCATCGCCGCCGCCACCACCACCACCACCACCACCATCAGGCTTGGCTCTGAGGAGCAACAGGACCTTCAGACGCGAGAGCGCGCGCCGGACACGGAACCGTCCGAACCCGAAGCGCACACGGACTCGCAGGCCCAGCCCGAGGATGTACGTGGCAGCGGCGTTGGAGGGGGATGCTTGAGCGAGTGTACTCTGCGTGTGTGCGTGTGTGTGTGTGCGTGTGTGTGTGTGTGTGTGTGTGTGTGCGTGTGGTCCTGTGTGACTTCCATCCATTGCTGGCAAGACCCATTGACACGTGTGCGTGTGATGTATCGCATCATATGCGTACAGGGTGCACAGCCGGCGTCTGTGAGCTATGAGAAGTACCGTCAGGTCGCATTCCAGCTCGTCCACCACCTCCAGTCCCTCGAGGAGTCCGAAGGTGCGAAACATGGACCCGTGCGCCACCCCTCGCTATTGTTTTGTGTGTGTGTGTGTGTGTGTGTGTGTGTGTGTTGTGTGTGTGTGTGTGTGTGTGTGTGTGTGTGTGTGTGTGTGTGTGTGTGTAGTTTTGTGCGTACTTGTGCATTCCTTCTTGACATACCGTACGTCTCTATGCGCTCAACGTCAACCCCCCTCCCTACGCACACACGCACACACATCATGGTCGCGCTGTTCCCGCAGGCGATTCGTTCCAAGGCAAGACGGTTGCACAATTGATTTCGTGGTATCTGGCAGAGAACGAAGAGGAGCTCGCCGACGAGGCAGCGGTAAGACAATTGTGCGTGCGTGTGCATGTGTGTGTGCGTGTGTCTGTGTGTGTGTGTGTGTGTGTGCGTGAGTTTGTGTGTGTGTGTGTGTGCGTGTGTCTGTGTGTCTGTGTGTGTGTGTGTCAGTTTCTGACGTGGCTGGCACAAGTGCGTTGTTGTCAAGACCTTGACATCTACAAAACTGGTCAAAAGCATTGTTTCTCACGCTTTGGATCTTGCGAACGTGTGTTCGGTGTGTCTGTGTGTCTGTGTGTGTCTGTGTGTGTGTGCGTGTGCGTGTATTTTGTTGTCTTCACATCAGGTTCTGCGCGAGGCCGAGCTTGTTCGTCTGATCATTCGCCGTCTCGTCGCAACAGACGGCGCCCTCCTCGACGTCACCTCAGGTCTGTGCACCGCTCTCTGTGCTCTGTGTGTTGCGTGTGTGTGTGTGTGTGTGTGTGTGTGTGTGTGTGTGTGTGTGTGTGTGTGTTGTGTGTGTGTGTGCACGTGCTGTTGGCTGCGATGCTTGTTTTTCTTGCATGGACACACGACGGGTAGCTCATGCGATTTGCTGCTTTGGTTTGTGGTTTTGCTTGCAGGCACGGAGGAGGAGCGATTCGAGGTTCCTGAGGACGATCACGTGCTCATGCTCCACCCCAACTACGTCATCGAGTGAACATACACACACATACACACGCATACACACGCATACATACATTCATGACACATGTGCACGTGTAGTTCCTACAAGAATCACGCAGACGTGCACGCACATCCTCTTCATGCTTGCTTGCCCCTGTTCACACGCCGCTGTTTCGTTCTGGCCTGCACGTTCCTTCTTCATTGTTGTGCGCCCACCTTCTTCTTATCAAGACCTGGTGCTGATAGCAGTGTACTGTTCTTGCATGATGTGCTGTTATTGTGTCTCTTCCATCTCTTCTCTCTCTCTCTCTACCTTCCCATCACCACTCATCCTAGGACGCCCATATGTTTTGTTTGCTTTGTTTGCTTGCGTGTTACGTTGTTCATTGTTTGAGTACATCTTGTTCCCGCGTTTTGTTGACATGGCACGCGAATAACAGCAGTGATGAATGAATGCACAGAACGTGTAACCAAGAGAACCAAGGGAGAGAAGGAGAAAGGGGGAGGCAGAGAGAAAGAGAGATCGTGCAAATCAGAAAGCGGACACACGTGTCCTTCCACCGCAACACCACAACACCACGCACGACAACGAAGCAATCGCTGGTGGAATGTGTGTGTGTGTGTGAGAGAGAGAGAGAGGCTTCACTACTGCTTGCCAAGCTGTTCCCTGAGCTCCTTGATCTGGTGGTTCTTCGTGTCGAGCATCTTGCGCATGTTCACAAACTGCGGCGCCGCGTGCACTTTCGCCTCCAGCGCCGCCTCCACCTCACGCAACTTGGCAGACAGCGACAGAATCTCCGCCTGCAGTGCAAGGTTTTGTGTGTGTGTGTGTGTGTGTGTGTGTGTGTGTGTGTGTGTGTGTGTGTGTGTGTGTGTGTGTGTGAGTGAGTGAGTGAGAGTACATGCAGTCGTAACAACCAACAAAAGCGACAGCAGGACAGCCGCAGCACGAGCCAATGCGAGTGTGCAAGCAAAGTATTACAGCGCAACCCAAACGTCGCACCTTTGCAGATTTGAGCTCGGTCTCCACTTTGTCTTTTGCCTTCTCAAGCTGTTGGTACAGCAGCAATGCATGTCGTGCAGCGTGAGGTGGCGGTGAAACAAGGACTGATCCTCCAACGCACACAACAGACACAAGTCACACACATACACGCACACGCACACACACACACACGCACACGCACACGCACACACACACATGCACATGCACACGGTGCACGTACCTCTTGCACCTGTTGCTTGGCTTTGTCGCCATTGCCACTTGGCTGCGCTGACGTTGGCGGTGGCTTTGGCACAGGTGTTGACGTTGTTGCTGTTGCTGTTGCTGCTTTTGCTTCCAACTCCGCAATCCTCTGCTTCAACGCCTCGTTTTCCTTTGCAACCTCAACAGCCTGACCAACGCGTTGAGGTGTGCGTGTGTGTGCGTTTGTGCGTGTGTGTGCGTTTGTGCGTGTGTGTGTGTGTGTAAGTGTGTGTGTGTGTGTGCGTTTGTGCGTATGTGTGCGTGTGTGTGCTTATGAGGCAAGCTGCCAGCACCGCTGGGGAAAAGTGACTCTTCTCACCCTTCCACACACACATACACACACACAAACATCCCCTCTCACGTTCATCCTCTTCTCTCACCCTCTGGTCCGCCCGCTGCTGCGCATCGCGCGCCGTCTGCACTTCAGACCTGAGCGCGTCCATCTCCTGTGTGTGTGTGTGTGTGTGTGTGTGTGTTGTGTGTGTGTGTGTGTGTGTGTTAGCTGATTTTGGATTTGCGTGTGGGGAAGGGTGGAGATGCATGCACGAGCGTGTGTGTGGCGGCGGTGACGCACGTGTTTAATGAGCGCTGGGGACGCAGACTCCTTGAGCGGCTCCAACTTCGGGGCGCCGAGCGACTGGACGGTCGGGGGAACGCGCGAGCAGTGACATCATACGTGAGAAAACAAAACAGAGTACAGGGTATGCGCGACACACACCACGCACACACACACACACACACTGATACACCACGCGCGCACACACACACACACACACACACCGAGCTTGCTGATTCCTGGCGCTCAAAGCGGGCAATGTCGTCCAGCGCATGTCTATCAGTGCGCGCAGCACAAGGCGAGCAAGGGGTAAGCTGAACCGGAGGTGCAAACGGGGGGGGGGGTTGTAGAGGCGTCGTCGTTGCACTGTCTGCCTGCTCAACTTTCTCAAGTCCATGAAATCCAACACGGTGCGATTGAAGGCTCTGTACTTTCACCTGTCCTCGAGCGTGCCCGTCTCCAGCTTGAATGTCAGCTTCCACTCCTCGCCTTGCTCCATCATCTGCACCACGCAGGCAGTGATGAGCAACCACCAGCACCAACAGCGATCATGCCCAGATCAAGAACCAGACACACATGCCGACTCAAGTGCACAGCACACACACACACGCACGCACGCACACACGCACGCAACCGCGGCAAGTGCCGGTGACATGAGCAGACTAATAGGGTTGTGAAAGCACCTTTCGCAGGACAAGGACGTTTGTGTGAGAGCTGTTGATGAGTTCTGTCTCCACATCTCCCTTTACGACGTCGCATAGCCCATCCACCATGTCTTCTACTTCCTCCCTCGTGAACGTGGAATCTTGCAGCCTGCACCAGACGAATGTGAGAAGGGTGTGCATGTTGGTGCAGTGGTGCAGTGGTGCAGTGCTGCGTCGGGCCTTTCCAGAGGCACATATGCACATGTATACACAGATGAACAGGTACATCCACACTCACAGGCACATCCACACATCCACACATCCACACATCCACACATGTCTACAGAACCACACATCGATACACACATACGCACTCATGACGCACCTGCTTTCTTTGAGATCGGTGAAGGTGGCTTCAATGTCGCGAACGTGCTGTGTGCGCTTGTACCGCATAAACGCAAGGTAGTCCTTGCACACATGCTTGTGTGTCTCATTCAACTTGTCCTATACACACACACACACACGTGAGGTTGCAACCAAACCAAGCGACAAGCAAGAGGTGGTCGCGTGAGAGAGCAAACCAAGCGCACCGACGAGGGTAACACTCAACAAGCAACAACAGAACACAAACACAGCGACTGCAACAAGCAAGCGCGCTCACCATCTTCGTTGCTGTTGCTGTTGCTCCTTCTTGTTTTCTTCTTCTTCTTCTTCTTCTTGCTTGCTTGTGAAAAAACGGTCGCAAAAACCATTCACGCACAAACACACGCACGCACACGCAGGCAGGCAGTGACACCCGCCAATATGGATCTGCTGTTGAGCAAGTCGAAGGAGCTTGCACGACGCACGCGCGATGGCGTGCAGCGACGCGTGGATGTGAACGACCCCGTGCGCCTGCTGGCTGTTGCCCAGGCGCACGCTCGCCCCGCCCACCACCAAGACAAAACCATGCACACCCTCAACGCGTACGAGAAGCACCACAAAAGAGAGAAAGAGGGAGACATACGAAGAGGGTGTGTGTGTGTGCCTGCGCGCGTGCGTGCATTGTGTAGTGAGTGTAGTGAGTGGATATGCTTCAGTGCTCTGTGTGGTGTGTGTGTGTGTGTGCCTGACAACATCTCTCTCAGGACGTTGTCCTCGAAGCCTTGCTTTGCTTTGACACATGTCTGCGCACGTTCTTGGTCTCACACTTTTGTCTGCGCACACACGGCAGGCAACGGTTGCTTGGGGACCAAATGGATGTGGACAACTACCTCCACCTGAAGAACGTCAAGCTCATGACAGCTGCCGAGCCTTTCATCTCCTCTCAACCAGCCTCTGTCGAGGTGAGCTCGTCCTTGTTCTGCAGTACACGCCGCGGTGTTGCCACTGTTTTGTGTACGCATGTTGTATCCACAGAAGTGCCATCGCTGACACTAGCAACAATACACTGTGCATGACCGTGTGTGCGTGTGTGTGTGTGTGTGTGTGTGTGTGTGTGTGTGTGTACTTCAGGAGTTTCTCAAGGCTGAGCGCCAGAATGCCCTCATCTCCGCAGTTACCAGTGCACAGGAAGCGGTGTGTGCTTGTGTCTCAGATAATCCGGGCTTCGTTCACGATGCATGTGGACACAGTGGTTTTGTTGCCGTGTGCATGTACGTTCGTTTGCGTACGTGTGCGCTCATTTCGACCCTGGTGTGCGTCGCTGTGTGCAGGCTGTTCGTGACTTTCACCAGCAACACTTTGACCATCTCCAACACGAGTGGGAGCACACGGAGAAGGCCGAGATCCGCAAAATCCTCGGTGTCGAACTGGTCCGTCAGTCAACCTGCGCGTGTCTATGTGTTTGAGTGTGCCTGTGTCTGTGTGTCTATGTTTCTGTGTCTGTGCGTGTATCTGTGTGCAAGCCTAAACCTATACTTACCTCTGCTTCAACATGAAATGCGCCACACTCACCACAACACACAATGTTTCCTGTGATTCCTGCTGCTACTGGTGTACCTGTTCGTCCGTTACCTGGTTGCAGGACGTCACTTCAAGCTCCCTCGCCCAGAAGGTGGCCGCTTAATCAACACCATCAGCCACCTTGCCCAGCACCACACTTCATGTGTCTCCAACAACCCCTGCTCCTCACTCACCCAACGACACGTGCACATATGCATACAAACAACACAAACAAACACGCGTGCACACATGCAAACACACACTCACACACCCTCACACGTACGCGTGTGTGTGTGTCCACAGGATCAGTCCAATGTGTTCCAGGACGTCATTGAAGACTTTGTCGGTCACATCATCGACAACGTGAGTCGACACGCCCGTGCGAGATGAGAGAAGAGCGAATGTGACGTGCTGATGAATGATGTGTTTGCACAATGGATATGTGGCTGACGTTGCACGCGGTGTTTGAGTGCCGCGTTCCCTTTGCCAACCACATACACACCACACACACGCACACGCACACACAATACAACGCGAACATGTAACGTACGCACGCTCTTACGATTGCCCGATGCGTTGTGCTTTGCCTGTGCAACACAAGACTGCACCGTATCCGATTGTGGAGCGACTGAAGGAGGCCGCCACGACCCTCTACTCCCAGGTCCGCGCTCTCCTTCTGCATGCCATGCATATGTGACTGTGTGCGTGTGTGTCTGTTTGTTTGTATGTATGTCTGTTTGTTTGTTTGTATGTATGTATGTATGTATGTATGTATGTATGTATGTATGTATGTATGTATGTATGTATGTATGTATGTGTGTCTGTCTGTCTGTCTGTCTGTCTGTCTGTCTGTCTGTGCCTGTGTCTGTGTCTGTCTGTATATGTCTGTGTGTGTGTGAGCACATCCCCCTTCTTTGCCCCCTCCCACGCACAAACACACACACACATACTAATGCACAACTACACAAACGAACCGTGCCTGGTCTGGCTGGTTCACCTGCTGCTTCCCGCGTGCGCAGGACCAGCGGGCGTTTGTGGACTGCCTTGAGATTGTGCAGTCGATGCTCCGTCCGCCCGAGGGCCCGCTCCACGCCGCACACTACGCCAAGGTGCGCCCACTGCTGATGCTGCTGCTGCAGTGCCTGCGCGTGCGTTGGCGTGCGGGACGTTTGCTATTGTGCCACCACCACAACCGCCGCCACCACCACCACGATTGTTTCACTCACCCACCGCCACCACCACCACCCATCATCATCACCACCATCACCACCGCCGCCATCCGTGACCAGCTGCGTACGACACGTGACGGGCGGCAGCAGTATGTGCAGCAGATGCGGCGCAGCGCCATCACGAAACTGCAGGAGCGATACCGGGCCAAGCTCGCCGGCGCCGACCTGGAGTCGTTTGCGCGGGCCAAGCGCACACAGCACCTGCTGCACGACATGACGCGCGACGACGAGCAGTGGGCGGTGCTGTTCTATGCGCTGCGCATGGGCCTGAGGGAGGAGGCACTGCACACCAACCTCTGCCAGCAGGACGCAGACCTCCACGAGGCCGTCGCAAGCGCTTTCGCCTTCCAACAGTGCGTCGTGTAGGAGGAGAGGGGGTTGGCAGGGAGCAGTGATGGTGTGGTGATAAGTGTGAGAGACAGAGACAGAGAGGGAGACTGGGGATTGCGTGCGTGCACGCTTTCGTGTTTGGCAATTTGTTGCCTTCGTGGTTTGGATTTGTGTACCACCCTCACACCACCACCATACCCATTACCACACGCTATCAGGCCGTCGTTCCTGCGCACCGCTGACGGGCGCTCGCTCGTACGTATCTCCACCACGCGCCGGTGTTCGGTCGCCGTGATGTTCCGCCCGATCTCTTTCATTTTCTTTTTCGCGCGCACACAAACACACAAACAAACAAACTCTGTCTCACTTTCTCGCACACATACACACACGCACACACGCACACATACACACACACATACACACATGTCTACCATCACCACCACCAGTATGAGCGGGGTGTGCTTGCGCTCCTGAGCGGCTCTCCCGACAATTTTCCGCGTGAACTTCAGCAGGAAAACCTCGAGGACTACCTCTGGTTCAAGGTGGGGATGCAATCTTTGGGGAGGGATGTCGTGCCGTGCTGTGCGTGGATTTGTGTGTGCGTGTGCGTGTGCGTGGGTGTGGGTGTGGGTGTGGATGTGGGTGTGTGGGGGGGGGGGGTGTGGGTGGGTGTGGGTGTGCGTGTGCGTGTGTGCGTGTGCGTGTGCGTGTGTTTGGTGTTGATGATCGCCACCAATCCTCAAGCCCCATCGGTTGTTGACGGCTCACACGCGCGTGCATGGTCACGACAGCTGCGGTCGCTGCCGGAAAACGACGTGGCGCAGTACACGGAGTTCCAGAAGCTCATCAGCAAGTCATACGGTGCGTTGAGTTCCACACGCACGCACGCACGCACACACACACACACACACACACACACACACACACACACACACACACACACACACACACACACACAGGCCGCTGTTTTTCGCAATGTTGTCCCACACTTGTGTGCAACATCTACACAAACACCCCCACACGTGTGCACTCACTCACACTCACTTGCGCCCCCACGAATGTGTTCTCACACGCTACGCTATGCTCACTCACACATACCTATGCACCTTAACGAACGTGCACACACTTGCGCCCACGGTGGCTGGGCACAGGCGAGTCGCACTTCCAGGCGGCACGCAACCCGTGGAACTACCTGTTTGCGCTTCTGTTCACGGCGCAGTTTGAGCGGGCGGTTGAGTTTCTGCAGCGGGTTGACCTTGAGCTCGCTGTGCATCTCGCCATTCCCCTGCACCACTACGGCGCCCTGGACGCAACAGAGGACATCTCAGAGAACACACGTGAGCTGCACTGTGCTGATGAGGTGGTGGTGGCGGTGGTCATGGTGCTGTTTATGTTGTGTGGTGTTTGTGTGTGTGTGTGTGTGTGTGTGTGCGTGTTGGTTATGTTGTGTGTTGTTTGCATTGTGTGTGTATATGCGCACATGCAAGTATTAACCTTTCTTTGATCAGTCCCTCACACACACACACACACATGTCCTCTCTCACATACAAACGGCCGCAATGACGACAATGTTGCGGGTTTATGCGAGCAGTGGTTGAGCAGCCTGGAGAGGTTGCGTGCCTGTACAACTTTGGCCTGCTGGTGCAGCGGTATGCGCGTCTGATCATGCGTCAGTCCCCAGCCACCGCCCTCAACTACCTCTACCTCGTCAGGTATGTCAACCTGTCTTGAAGACAATGGTGGTCCTGATGATGATGATGACATGTGAAGGAGCGTGCTTCATAGGTGGCGCGCATGCAAACACACGAAATACACAACTTGCAAGCAAATGCGCGCGCTCACGGTCGCTTTTTCACCCACCACCACGGCTCATTGCTGATCATCACCATCAACTCCATCAACTCCATCGCTGTCGCTGTCGCTGCCAACAACCAGGTCGATGAAGCTTTCGTCGGCTGCGGACTCACCGTCCGTGTTTGTCGTAAACTTTGCTGACGTCATCCTGGAAAACAACGACGTGCGTGGTCGTGCATACGGTGCTGTGATGGGGAGGTGACGGACTGCACATGCATGTCAAGAGACACAGGCTCAGTGGTGAGGATGTTGGGGGTGGGAGTGATAGTGGTGATTGTGATGTGCGTTACATGCCAGCCAGCTCACGGTGTGCCCTTTGAATGGTGATGGTGCCAACAGCTTGCCTTGCTCGGTGGCTACGACACGTCCATGCGCCAGGTACTATACCTGCCTTCGAATCAAACACACCCCTCCCCGGCGCGTATCGTGTCTTCCTGTGTTCTTGGCCGGAGGTTTGCGGCTGCTCACGCTGCTCCGAAACACTCCTACGCCTTCCCCTGCCGCTTTCCCGTTTAGGTGCTTGGTGGCGATCTTGTCCGGTTTATGCCGGACATCAGCGCCCGTCACCGTTTCCTGCGCGATCTTGCGATTGAATTCCGCTCCCGGGGCAAATTCCCAGAGGCCATCAGGCTCTTCCAGGAGGCACAGGTGAGGGCAGTGGCGGTGATTTTGGTGTTCTTGTTCTTGTTCTTGTTCTTGTCCTTGTTCTTGTTCTTGTTCTTGTCCTTGTCCTTGTCCTTGTTCTTGTCCTTGTCCTTGTTCTTGTTCTTGTCCTTGTCCTTGTTCTTGTTCTTGTCCTTGTCCTTGTCCTTGTTTGGTGCTGACGCTGCTGTTGCTGGTGCTTGTGCTCGCAACAGGAGGATGACGAGGCCACAAACCTGCTCATCGAGAAGCTGACGGAGGTAAACTGATCCGGCAAGGACTCACACACATACACATACATACACATACACACCCACATACATACACATACACCAGCATACACAAGCACACTAAATCACACACATACACATGCACACATACGCACGTACACGCACACACTAATCGCCCCTTGCCCCTCCCGCCTCCCTGCTGGGTGGCCAACTTGCAGGTGATTATCCTTGACGACCACGACGACATTGCGTGGAGCCAGTACTTGGAGCGCAGCCGCTTCGTCCCTGCAGACGCCCCGCGCCGCGCAGACATCGACGTCCTCGAAAACGTGCGTGCAGCCACTGTCAACCCTGGTCGTGGTTCTCATAGTCGTGGTCGTGGTGGCTGTGATCGTGATCGTGACGGTGGTCATGGTGGTCGTCGTGAACGGGCGCTTGACGCCTGGGGCTTGGAGGAGTCAGGGCATGCGCTGAGGGCAGTCGTTGGCCGTGGTATTGACATGCTCGTTGCTGTGTTTTCGCTTTATCATCGCCGCTGCGGGACTGCATCTGGACGGCGACAGGTTGTGCAATTCATCTACGCGTGCCACCGCGAGACAACAACAGACCCGCTCTTCTTCTGGCAGGTGCGGACTGGTCTTTGTGTGTGTGTGTGTGTGTGTGTGCGTGTGTGTGTGTGTGTGTGTGTGTGTGTGTGTGTGTGCCTTCTGATTCACCTTGTACGTGATGCTGGTCATCGCAGCGGCTTACGTGCTGCATATCCTTTCAATTCACCCAATGGTATCTCCTTGTACGTGTATGTGTGTGCGTGGGCAGGAGCTGAACCGCATGCAAGTGTTCCCGCTGCACCCGGACGAGGTCGACACGTGCATGCGCAAGATCCAGTCCCTCGGCAAAGAGGTTCGACCTGCCGTGCTTGTTCAAGCTCCCCGTGCTGTGCTTGCCTGCTTGCATACATCTCTATGTGCGTGAGTGTGGTCTCTGCTTGCGTTCTTGCTGATGACGACGTTGTTGCCACACGCGCAGGTGTCGGCCGTGTTCCCGTCGCTCATCTTCTACGCCATGCGCCTCACGGAGCACAAGCTCAGGGCGGTACGTTTGCACATGACACATACACGCACACACGTGTGCGCAGAAGCATGCATGCAAGCAGGTTGAGGCTGTGCCGTGATGTTCGTGCATCGTCTTGCACGCCTACTTATGCTCACCCATAATCATCATCAATTGCGAATGCTCATGGATTTACCCACTGCCACATCCCCCACACCACCACTCGCTTCCGCTGTATCCATCATTTTCACCGCGGTAACTGCTCATTGCACGAAACGACAGCACCAGCAGCGCGTCTCTGGCCACTTTGACGTGCCAGAGGAAGCGAAGAACTGGCAGCAGCGCGGGCGTGCCCTACTGACGTTTGCGGTGGAGATGGGTCACACCTTTGGCGCAGAGAAGGCGCAGGTGCTTGAGCGGCTGCAGCTGCTGGTCGAGTCTGTCGAGACGAGCATGCGCGTGTTTGCCGGCC
>NW_004457740.1:2061943-2064443 GCF_000188695.1 Salpingoeca rosetta | reverse complement strand
CCGTATGGATGTCGGTGAGTTGCACCTGTCAGTGTTGCCTCACACCTGATCCCTCGCCCCATTCCCTATGTGCCCGCTGCTTGGTGTGCCTGTGTCGGTTCTGCTGTGGCAGCGCCTTTGGTGACCCGGACATGGACGACACACAACGCAGCCAGCAGCCCACAAAACGCCCAAAGTGCGTGAATGAACCACGGTGTGGCAATGTGGTGTGAGCATGAGTGTGTGTGTGTACTTGTCCATCACCTACTCACGCCTTTCGCTCACCCCCAACGCCCATCGCACTACCACGCATGTGTACGCGTGCACGTGCACAGAATGCAACAAGGCGAGGCAGCGCCAACGAATGCAACAGCGACAACAACAGCAACAGCAGGAGTCTCGGTCGGCGGGGCGGATGAGGAGCAGGACGAGGCGGGTCGCTCCTGCCGCACAAACTCTCAGAGGAAACTCTGGTTCGAGTCCTCCCTCCGATTCAGAGACATCCTTGAAAGGTGCGCTTGTGTTGTGAGTGTGATTTGGGGGGAAGCATTCTGGAGGTGGTGGTGGTGTGGGGTGTGTGTGTGTGTGGTGGTGGGGGGGTGGGGTGGTGTGTGTGTGTGTGTGTGTGTGTGTGTGTGTGTGTGTGTCCGTCACTTGGGACTGTGGCTTGCTCACTGTCTCTCGTGCTCAAATGGACTTGTTCAGGTTTGAGATGGCGATTGAGGACTATGCAAAGATTAGCAAATCAGAGCTGTCATTTCGTCGCTCTCCACACAAGGCCAATGTGGTGGGTGTACATGTGTTCGTGTGTATGTATGTGTGTGTGTGTGTGTGTGTGTGTGTGTGTACGAAAGATGTACCTTGTGTGAACGATCCTAAGCACCACCACTGTTGCTGCTGCCATTCCTCCTTCCTCCTGTTTTGGAGTGCGCGAGCGCCCCGCTACCGCTCATGCTTATGTTGCAATGGTGCTTAGCTGCTGGTGACCACCCCGGATCCGCACGTTGGTTTGGAGTCAAAGGGTGACGTCATCTTCAGCATACGCGCCACGGAGCGGCAGGGCAGAACAACCATCGTCGACTTTATGCTCATCAAGGTGCGTGTTCTGCGTGCATGGTGTGTCTGTGTCTGTGTCCGTGTCTGTGTGTTTGTGTGTGTGTGTGTGTGTGCGTGCGTGTGTGCGTGCGCGCGTGCGTGCGTGGCTGCCATTGCATTCTGCTGATGTTTTGTCTGTCTGGAGCTGGTTGCGTGGCCTGGCCTGGCCCGGCGTGCGTGTGTGGTATGTGGCTGTATTTCTTGATCCCCCCTCGCCCTCACTCCACAACTAATGCCCTCCTTTGACTTGTCCGCCGTTGCAGGGTTCTGGTATGCATTTCCGTAAGGTGGTGGCAAACTTGCGGTCATATGCCCGCGATGTCATGAGCACGTGCAACAAGCCCTCCCAGGTCCCACCAACCCCATCCCTCGGCTGATCGACGCATGCACATGCACATGCGCGACAGTGCTGCATGCTTCCACGCCTTACTTACTTGCATTAGTCCGCACAAGTCCACCACTAAACGAACGCACAACAAGCGAGCGAACAACTGAAGGACGTCGAGCACTCACCGTCGTCTCTTTTTAAAACTTTGGAATGATTTGGTGGGCATTTAAGAAGTGCTGTCCTTCCTTTCCCAACACCGCATACAACGCCACTCACTCGCTTGGTGTTTGTTCCGTGTTTGGAGCACACAAACACACTCACGGGCGTGCGTGTGTGCATGCGGAGCACACAGCGGCAGAACACATTATTTCGCAGCTCACCTCAACACATACACAGAGGAGACAGCCATACTCAAGCATGTTGGGCATCACTCCGAAGCAGCGGAGCTTTGCTCTGCTGGTCATGTCTGTGTTCGGATTGACGTATCTTTGGTTTCGCAGAGGCATCTTCAACGTTTGGGACTCCATCGGCATGGACCCAAGTCACCTCGTGCAGGTACTTGCGTGGCGCTCGCATGCGTGCGTGTGCGTCTGTGTGTGTGTGTGTGTGTGTGTCTGTGTCTGTGTGTCTGTGTCTGTGTGTCTGTGTCTGTGTCTGTGTGTGTGCATGTGTGTATGTGTCTGTGTGTGTGCATATGTGTGTGTGTGTTTGCCTCTCCGTCTCTCTGTCTCTCTGTCTCTGTCTCTCCTCCATCTCTCCGTCTCCCTGTCTCTGTCTCTCCTCCTCCATCTCTCCGTCTCCCTGTCTGTAATCATTATGTGTGTATTCCCCTATGTAATTGCTTGCACTCCCACTCGATCGCGCTGTCATGCACGCACACTCTCTCTCATACACACACTCTCTCATACAACATACATTACCCATGCGACCACTGCCCATCTCTCTGCCCTTTTCTGTAGGGAGCTCGCCCTGAAGCCGGTGCAAGCTTGGAGTCCGAAGACAAGGCGCAGTTTGCGCTCATTGCAGCGGGGACACACACGGCCGTGCTCATCTGCGGCATGGTTCTGTTCATCGTCATCCACATGCTGGTGAACGAGG
>NW_004457740.1:2041943-2056943 GCF_000188695.1 Salpingoeca rosetta | reverse complement strand
CGGGAGACGGGCGAGAGAGGGAGAAGGCTGAAAAGAAGGACTGCTGTGCTGGTCATCGTGGGGAGGTCTGGAGGTGGTCCGTGGATACATATCTCCCCATCAAAATTAAAAGAACGCAAACAGCAGCAGCAGTAGCATGTCGAGGAAGAGGGAGAGCAACTGACGAACGAACGACCTTGACAGAGAACTTTCAACAGCGCTTGTTGACAGAGGAGCAGCAGCGGCGAATGGGAGGGGGGAGAAAAAAAAAAGGAGAGAGGCAGTACGGGGGTTCGAACCCCGGCTGATGGATTCAAAGTCCATAGTCCTAACCACTAGACTATACCGCCTACATTTCGTTGTGGTGGGCAGGGAAATTTTGCTTATTCTAATGACGGCACAACTTCGGGTTGCCCAAAAAAAAAAAAAAAACACAAACAAAACACACAACAACATTGTCCACTCACAGCGCAACAGCACAACAGCACAACAGCACCACAGCCAGCCATGAACGCCCACGTCCTCCTCGACGTTGCCTTGCTCGTCGTCCTCGTCTTCTCGACATCGTGCCAAGCAGGTGTAGCACCTTTTGTCTTCAGCTTGTGCCTCTTCTTGCTTACCGCGGGGATATGACATTCCTTCCTCCCATGTCCCTGTCGCTCTCTCTCTCTCTCTCTCTCTCTCTCTCTCTCTCTCTCTCTCTCTCTCTCGTTCGTATCTCTGCCTCTCTGTGTGTCTCTCTCTGTCTGCCTCTCTCTCTCTCTCGTTCCGTATCTCTGCCTCTCTGTGTGTCTCTCTCTGTCTGCCTCTCTCTCTCTGTCTGTCTCTCTGTCTCTCTTTCTCTGTCTCTCTCTGTCTCTCTGTCTTTCTGTCTCTCTCTTTCTCTCTGTCGCTCTGTCTCACACTCACATCACACACACACACCCCGTCTCTGGTCCATCCATTACCCCAAATAGATGTCAACGACGCGAGTCGCTGTCACTTGCAGTTTGTGACGGAATCCAGCACTGCCACGACTCCGGAGCAGAAGTGTGGTGCTTTCTTCCGCCTCGTGGTATGTACGCAGTATTCTTGCGCATGCGACATAAGAAGAACAACAACAACAACTTAAACAACAACAACAACAACAACAACACCAACAACAACACCAACAACAACAACTTAAACAACAACAACAACTTAAACAACAACAACAACTTAAACAACAACAACAACTTAAACAACAACAACAACAACAACTTAAACAACAACAACAACCCACGCACACACACACACATGTACACCCACATTCACACACTCAAACGTGCACTATTTCACGCTCTCGCACGTCCTCTTCCTCCCACCCCGCCTCCACCGCTGCCAGCAATGCAACGACGATGCCGTGAAGACGGCCAGTACAGAAGATGCCGCGCTCATCCGCCAAACGCAAGACGAGGTTGCCGCCTCCCTCGGACTCGACTGCACCCCATACGAGGGACAAGGTCGCGTGGAGCGCTCCATGTACCCTGCCCTTGCTGCTGCTCTCAGTGCCTGCATCGCCTTGTCATCCCTCGCACACGTTGCTCATCCCCATCACCGTCACCGCCGCCACCACCACACCCGGCGCAGTGCCGGCCAAGGAGCCCCAAGTGTATTCGCACAACGGGAGCCTCTACTTTGAGGTGGACGAATCAAAGGTGCGAAAGATATCCGCTGTGTGTGCTGGGGGAGGGGGAGGTGATTGGCTGAGACAGCGCGGGATGCACGAACGCACAACGTGGGTTACAATCAATAGCCATGCACCAAACAACGCCTCACAACCAGACAACCCCTCTTCTAACACACACACACACACACACACACACACACACACACACACACACACACACACACACACATCAGTCGGTGACATTTGTGCGTTCGCGTCGCGAGGTGATCACCCCGTGGTCTTTGGCAAGCGAGCTGGATTCCACAAACGCGTAAGAACAAGTACCCGCTGCAACAGTCACGCACAACCCGCACACCCTAACACCTGCGTAATCCACCCACCGTGCTCTCTTTGCACCCGCCCTGGCGGACTTTCCAACTCTTCGTCTCACGTACACACCACGCGATGACACCACCATCAGCCGGGTTGATGATCTCTCCATGGCAGTTGCAACTGCCACGGAAGCACAGTCAACAGAACGCGCATCATTCCTCGGTATGTCATCCATGTGTGCGTGTGCGCATGTGTGTGTGCGTTCATGTGCTTGTTGAGGTCGCGCCCTGATTGCAATGTCTTCGTTCAAACAAACATACGCCACAGCATAGCACCGTAAGGTTCCTGCAGCGCACACTTTTTTGCATATCTCAACCTCGCTGTATCTGCAATATGTGCGTTGGACCCATTCACCAAATCACCAAATCCTTTGTTCCACTGCACAGACTTGGTGGCTGCCATGACGACGCAGGCCGTCCAGTCTGCCGAATCCGTCCTTTCGAACGTCAGTGTGCACGTGCACCTTGGCTCTGACTGTTCACTGCTTCTTACCAACGTTTTCAAGTCACCTAGCAGTGTGATAACGCACGCTCATCCCTCCATCTTTTAACCCGCTTGTCATCATTGTTGCGTGCGTGTGCTGTCAGGCTGCGACCATTGCCGAAGTGTCTGCTGCCATCTCCAACGAGACGTCGCGTGCAGTCACCGCAGAGGAGTCCATCCACTCGCAGTTGGTGCGCGCACACGCCAAACTTTGATTCCTCTTGCCCCTTCCCCACCGACACCACACCACACACTCATATACACACACACACACTCACTCACTCACACTCACACACACTCACTCACACACATACAGGATGGACTGTCGTCGCATGTGAGCTCAAAAGTGCTGAGCCTGGAGAGCTATGTTGGTGCAGTTTCCAATCAAGTAGTGCAGGTGTGTCACGACGTTGTTCGTGTTGTTGTGCCTGCTCACGGTTCTCGACTGAACCACGAGCACCACAACTGCGACTGCGCGAATACGCGCGTGCAACTCACACAGGCATATTGGGTTCGTTTTCTCAATCATACACACTGTCTGTCTGTTCTGTCTCACACGACCCCTCCCCTCCGCTCTCTTTGCCCCCCCCCATCTCTTCTCTCTGCCCCTGTTCCCCCTCTTTCTCTTCTCTCTGTCCTTGCTTCTCTCTCCCTTCCTTCCCTCCATTTCTCCTTTGCGCCAGAGCGCGGGCTCGCTCGCTGCCGCTATTTCGTCCATGGAGGACGCTGTTGGCGACAACGTAGACGAGGCGCTTGGAAAAGTCTCGGAGCTGCGCACTCGCGTCGAATCAACCGAGGACTCGGTACAGTAGTCAGATCACGCACGCATGTGTATGTGTGCGCACACACACATGTACACACATGTACACACATGTACACACACGCACGCATCAGCTCGCTTGATTGCCCGCTGACCGCCTTCCATGCCCCCCTCACACGTTTGCTGCTGCTCAGATCACGTCGATGGTGTCGTGTGGCGTGCAAGGCCAAGTGTTCAACGGTGTTGGCTGTGACGGCGCACAGGCAGGCTCGTCCTCCCAGGTAAACGCACTGTTTGTGTGTATGTATGAAATGTATGTATGTATGTATGTATGTATGTATGTATGTATGTATGTATGTATGTATGTATGTATGTATGTATGTATGTATGTATGTATGTATGTATGTATGTGTGTGTGTGCATGTGTGTGTATATGTGTATGCATGTATGTGTGTGCATGAAAATATGTGTATGTATGTGTATTGTCGTGTACGCTCGTAAAGCCCGTGCGTGCCTGACTGTGTGAGTGGTGCTTGCTTAATACGTGGGCTGGTTTTGGGCGCACTCCTGACGCCTCGTGCATTGGCATTTGCTCCAGTGCACATCGGAGTCTGTGGGTCTGGTGCGCGCGCAGAACGGCCAGCTGAAAGGTGAGATGACCAAGTCGAGCCCCTCACACACACACACACCCGCCCCCCCCCCTCATCGTTTCCAGCAAACCCACACGTGCAACGGACACGAACACACTCGAACACGTACACATACACTCACACACGCACATACACGTGCTTTTGCGTTGCTCGCATGTCCAACATGCCCCATGTAACGTTTCTCACGCCGGCTGCACTGCGCACCTCTGCGTCATCAGTGTGCACGAACAACGACGGCTCGTTTGAGTTTGTTGCCTTTTCCATCGGTCAGTCCTTCCCCCTCGGCTCCTTCTCCAACCCGGCACCATCCGCAACGGTACACACACAGAGAGAGTGTGTGTGTGTGTGCGTGTGTGTGTGTGCATGTGTGTGTGTGTCTGTGTCTGTGTCTGTGTGTGTCTGTCTGTGTGTCTGTCTGTGTGTGTGTCTGTGCGATGACGTGAGCTTTGCAGTGTCTTCCTACATTCGCTCCAACAGGCCCAACTGCACCCGTGAGCCACCTTCTTGCCCACCCTCCTCCCTCTCACCACCACTACAACCACGGCAGGCCATCCTGCAAGCGAACACCAATGCAGAGTCGGGGCTGTATTGGATTCAGCCCGCCAACGAGTACGCACCAGCCCTCACGTATTGCGACATGTCATTCCAAGGTAGTACAGTGCCGCCGCTTTGTGTGTGTGTCTGTGTATGTGTGTGTCTGTGTGTTGTGTCTGTGTGTGTGTCAGCTGTGTTGTAGGCACGTGCGAGAGACTGCGATGCCATTGTGATGGTACTTGATTCGGCGTGTGTTCACGGTCTTGTTTCCTTTCTCACGGTGTGCCTTGCAGGTGGCGGCTACATGCTCGCTGCCTACGGCCACATCCACTCGTCATCCAGCCACGACCGCAACCGGTGTGTCCTCTGTGTGTGTGTGTGTGTGTGAGTGTGTGTGTGTGTGTGTGTGTGTGTGTGTGTGTGTGTGTGTGTGTCTGCATTGTGTCTGTTTATGTATCGGCCACACCTCCACATAACACTCAACACCCGCACCCCTTTCTGATCCGTGTCCTCTTCTGTTCGCGTTTGCCCTTTGCGTGCATCTCACTCCTTTCACCCCTTGGCAGTGCCATTGCGCCCTTGAACCATCCCAACGGCTACAACTGGAGCCCTGGCGCCCGCGCAAACTCAAACGGTGTCATTGCCCTTCCCTTTGGTCAGTACACTCGCACGCGTGAGTGCGTGCTGTTTGTTCTCATCATCCCCAGTGTACATGCCATGCTTTACCAACGTACAGCATAACACGCGCCCTAACCTGCACACGCACCCACACCCACCCACACACACACACACTCTCTCTCTCTCTCTCAGACACGTACACACAATCTCTGTCTTTTGCCCTGTCTCTGTCTCTGCCTTGTCACACACATACACATACACACACGCACGCACATGCACACACACTGACACACTCTCGCTGTCTCTCTACTGATTTTCGCATTGGCTGTCCAGGGGCTGTGTATCTTGCCCGCCAGGCTGAGACAATGCTCATGGCAGCTGGCAACATCCCAGACAGGTGCAGTTGTGGTGTGCATGTGTGGTGTGCAGTTGGTGTATGCGTGCCTGTGCGTTTGCGTGTGCGTGTGCGTGTGTGTGTGTGTGTGCATGTGCGTACGTGTGTGTCTTCTTTTCTTGCTCTCACCCAAGACACTTCCCTCGCTTTCGCTTCACATACGCCCCCCTTTCGTGCTGACTGCCGTTGCAGTGGTGGCATCGACCAGTACACGCACGTGTATGAGATCTCCATCACACACGTGCGCTCGCACATCACCTTCAAGAATCACAACCGCGACAACGGTGCCGTGGGCGTGACGGGTCTGGCCAAGATGACGCCCGCCCAGTTCACGGTGACTGCCCTTCGCGGCGACAGCGGCACGCGCACGCGCTATGCACTTCGCGAATCACTGGGCGTGACCTGGTCGGACACGTATCCATCGGGTTATGGATTCAACGGCTGCGGCCTCACTTCATACTGCACCTGGGGTGACGGTGCGTTGCTGTGCTTTTCGTTCATTTGTGTGAGCGCTGGGGGACTTGCGCACTGTGTGGCTGTCTGTATGTGGGTGTGGGTGTCTCTCTGTGTGTCTGTGTGTCTGTGTGTCTGTCTTCGTGTCTGTCTTCGTGTCTGTCTTCGTGTATGCACGCGCACATACTCGTGGGCTTCGCGTGTTGTGTGTACATGTGTGGCCCTTTGCGACGGGTCTTGCTGTGCGTGGCCCTGCGAGGCGTTGAAGGCCGAAAACTCATGCACGCCACCGTGACGCGCTCCCTCACGCGCACAGGCCCCTTTTTTCCAAGCGTGCACAGCGGAGACCAGCGATGCAGCAGCTCGGTAAGGCGACTTTTATTCCCCGCTGCCATATTCCATGCTGCTCCCAAACACAAGAGCACACGAACACACACACAGCACACACACAAGGGCTTGCTCACTCGTTCGCGTTCTTCTTCAACACACGCACATGCACACCCACATACACATAGGCGAACAACTTCCAAGGCGCGGACGTTGCCTGTGGCAAAACAAACTATGTCCACCAAGGTGCGTGCTTGCATGCATGCATGTATGGGGGTGTGTGTGTGTACAACCGCGTGTGTGCCAATTGCTTCTGTGATGTTCGTGCAACACCACATTCTTCATCTCACTGTCACATTGTCACTCACCTTTCTTCTCCCTTCCAACTTCACACACACACACACACACACCACTAGGCTGGTACGGCATCGACAACGGCCAATACAACCGTGTTGGTCAAACCTCCATCTGGTTCAAGTGATGTGATGGGTCTCTGCAACAGCTGGCGTGACGATGACGCATTTCTTCTTCTTGTTTCCCCCCCCCCCAACCATGTGCAACAACACAGTGACATGACCTGACTGTTGTTGTATGATGTGACACACCATTTGATTGTGTGTCTCATCCATCGTGCGCACGTGTCAAACTGACATGCGTGCGTGATGCGGTGCGGTGTGGTGTGATATGATGGGCACGACACACGTTCGCACAAACGTCCGTCCATCCATCCATCCATCCATGACACATCCAAAAACTGGAGCTGACACCACAAATTATTTTCATGAGTCATCATGTTTTTTCTGCAATCGTTGTTGCGTTGTTCGTTCACGACGACAACCCCCACCCTGCTGCCTCTCATTCCTTTCCTTTCGTATCTCGTTCCTCTGCTTCTTGCACAGTCACCTGAGCCCGCCCTTGCTTGCTTGTTTGTTCTTGCTGTGTCGCTGCCACGTCTGCAGAAACAAGCACAAGGCGATCATTCGTTCGTGCAACTGATGACCGGTGTGGCTCTGACTCCGCTCGACTTGCACCACATTTATTTTCCGTCTGTCGTTCTTTCCGTTCATCCTCCCTTACAACGACGGCACCAAGAAAGCACAACTCGAAACGGGAACCGAGCAAGCCAGCCAGCCAGCCAGCCAGCCAGCCAGCCAGCGAGCCGCGACAACCCAAATCCAAACAACCACCACAACAAGGCATGCCGTACACGGTGGTGGACTTGTCGCCAAGCGTGGAGACCCCGCGAGAAGAAATCAACAATGCAGACGGGTAAGTGATGTGACAACAATCTAAGGACCAAGTGTCCTGATGGCATCCATGTTGTCCTGATGCCCCCCCCCACACACACACACACATAGGTACCAACGCACAAACGCACAAACGCACACACGCACACACGCACACACACACACGCACGCACGCACGCACGCAAACAACAGGTACTCACGCACTCACACACGCGCGCGCACATGCCCTTCCTTCGCACCATCGTTGCAGTGCGCTGACCAAGGCGCGCAACAACCTGGACGCGTTTGTGCCGTTGTTGATCCTCGATCCGTCCAATGCTGTCGACGTGTCTCTGTCAGACGGCGCGCTTGGCGTGCAGCACGCCATCGCTCAACGCACACCACTCCAGCCACGCCACATTGACGAGTTCAAGGTGGGCACGGACGGGCTGAGATCCCTCTCTCGTTTGTAGGTTTTGCAGGCACGCATGCCATACTGTCGCACACACGATCATCCATTCAGACTCACACACACACACACACACACACACACACACAATCCACAGCGGCTGCATGAAGCCATGGGCGCACTCGCTATTGTGCGCATCCCCACGGAGGAGACCTCACGCATCATGCCAAATGTGGCGGACGCGGAACTTGACTTCAACCCCATGGTGATTGATCCAAACGAGGAAGACACCGAGAACCAGATGCGTCGCCTCTGCAAGTTCTTCGAGGACATCATCGACATGGAGGACGGCCTGCAACAAGGCGTCGACATGTGCGGGTCCTGGATGACACACTTTCTTGTACGTCTCATATCCACACACAATATCAACCACAACACAACCAACCACACACAATCACACAAACACAATCAACCACGCACAGTCACACACAATCAACCACACACAATCAACCACACACACACACACACACGTATTCCATGGCGCGTATCAGACACATGCAACCCCCCACACCTCACCACATCTCACCCTGCCTCTCGTCGCCGCCTTTTCTTCCTTCCTCCCTTGTCCAATGCGCCCCCCCCCCGTCTTGCAGCACCCCATTGCACAAGCGCTCACACAGACTCAGACTGACATGGACAAGCTCTTGCGCACGGCCAGGCAACACATCGACTCAGAAGCTAACGTGCGTGACTCATCAACATCATCAATTGCATGCTTTTGCAACCATTCAACAAGCAAGCACCCTCCGCGCAAGCGTCTGGCGCATGTCGTTTGCAAAACAGTATTGATTGACTGATTGTGTTCCTGTGCGCCGTCAACACTGTGTGAAACCATACCATTCTCACATCATTCTTGCACCAATGCGCTCTAAAACCCCCCCCCCCACCACAACAACAACAACAACAACAACAACAACAACAACAAAAAATGCCATGCACTGATAGGAGGAGCTGGTGGAGAAAATGGAAGCGCTGCTTGCGGATTCTGCGACGATGACGGAGCACGCCCGCACACTGAGGACCGAGGTGGACGCGAGGACAGACACGCTGCGCAAGCTGCAGGAGGAAGTGGCACAGGACATTGCACACGACCGGGAGCACCTGGCCGCGATCCGAGCAGCCATTCAGGACGGCACGTTTGACCGCGACACGCTCGTTGCCCTCAACGAGGACGAAAGCCGGCTGGAGCTGGTGCAACAGTGTCTGATTGCCATCCAGAATGCATTCACGGAGCTGCAGGAAGCGACAGGCGACGCCATCAGGGGCCTGGCTGCGTGGCTGCGAAGTGCCAATGACACTGTCGACGACCACCGCCAAGCAATTGCCACGGCAATGCAAGACGTGAGTCACGAGCTGCAGCATGTTGCTTTTTCTGCTCGCTTATGTTGCTCCGCTTAACCCGATCGCTCCAATGCTCTCATTATTGGCACGCGTGGATGTCGTCTGCCAATGCAACTGCAACTGCACACACACACAACAACAACTACCAACAACAACACAACAACAACAGCAACAACACACAACGCAACGCAACACAACACAACAACACACAACGCAACACAACACAACGCAACACAACACAACACAACACAACACAACACAACACAACACACACAAGTAAAGGCATTCACACTGTCGCCAAGATATACCACGCGCATTCTCACCCATCCCCGCTGCGCTGTCTTTGTTCCAGGTGGATGGCGCGCCACTGAACATTGTTGATCATCACATGGCTCCCGGCTGCCAAACGGCTGTGTCCGTGGACGATGATGACGATGACGAGGAGAACGAGGAGAACGAGGAGGAGGAGAAGGAGGAGGAGGAGGAGAAGCAACAGGGAGGGTCAAAGGAGGAAGACGAGGAGGAGGAGGAGGAGGCAGCAGACGAAAAAGAGAACCGCGATGATGAGGACGAGGACGACGACGCAGTACCCACAGCTCACGTGCAAGATGCACCGGACGGCGAGGAGGAGAATGACACAGCCGCCGTCACAGACGCTACGGCCGCCACCAACGAGGACGCGCAGCTCAGTGATGATCTCATTGATGAAGAGTTTGTGCAAGTGACGGTTGATGAGCTGAGCATGTCTGAGGCACAGGCGCTGTTCCCGTCCCCGCCAAGCTCGCCCGTCGCCAGCGTGCATGTGCAAACGAGCACGGCGACCGCCTCGGACGTGCACGTGCAGACGGAACCGCAGGCGTCGCTATCAACCACGCCGCTCGTCGATGACAGCATTGTGGAGCACGGGCACGCGGGCAACGACGACTCCATGATGCAATCGTCCTTCATGGTGACATCCATGTCTCAGTCTGTCAACCCAGACAAGGCGCGGCAGACGACGCTGGCACTCATGCGCAGGAACGCCCGGCTCACGGAAAAGCTTCAAGACCTCAAAGCGCGACTCAAGTCCGTGCAGGCGCACGAGAAGGTGCTGATGAAGGACCTGAGCGTCGAGCGCGACAGGCGGGCACGCCGCGAATCAAGGCCGCCAGCAGCAGCAGCGACGGTTGCGCAGCAGCGGGTCAGCACTGGAGACGGCCCGGCGGTCGATGCACGCGCCAAACGCGCTGAGGAGATCAAGTTGGCGAGCCAGAAGATTGTGGAGGAACTGCGCACGAAGGTGCAGAGCACGGAGCAGGAGAACACAGAGCTCACGGCGCAGGTGCAGACCTTGCAGCAGGAGGTGGCCACGCTGCGCGCCGAGCTTGCACACGAGCAAGACTTGCGCAACGAGCACGCAAGCAGGCAGCAGGCGGCGGCCGACGACGGGGAGGAGATGATGGCCGCGCTTCGTGCACAGCTGGAAGACACAAAGAAAGCGCTTGCGCGCCGCAACGCAGAGGCATCACAGCTGCAGGCGCAGGTGGACTCGCTCACCAGCCAGCTCACCTCGTGCCAGGAGTGCCTTGATGCACAGCGCGACCGCGCCAACACACAGGAAGACGACGCACGCGCGCGTGAGCAGCAGCTGCATGCCGAAGTGGCACGCCTACGCGAGGACCTGACGCATGCGCGCAGCCTGTCTGAGAATGTGGAGCAGCTTCGTGAGCAGCGCGACACGGCACAGAGGCGGCTGCAGGACATGGAGCGGCGGCTCACGCAGCGGTCAGATGCCTTGCACGCCATGCAGATGGAGCTGGACAGGAAGGACAAGGGCATTTCGTCACTGCAGGACCTGCTCAGGAAGGCGGAGGTGGACGCGCAGTCCGCCTCGTCCTCGCAAGAGGCGATTGCGTCGTTGACACATGAGCTGAACAGCGCGCACGATCAGATTGCGCTTCTCCAGCAGCAGCTATCGGACCAACAGACAAAGGCGGCCAAGCGGCAGCAGCAGCAGCAGCAGCAGCAGCAGCAGCAACAGCAGCAGCAGGGCCAGGGGGACACCGTTGTCCTCACGCGGTCGGAGCACCGCAGGCTCTTGCAGGCAGAAGACAGCATGCAACTGATGTTGGAGACGGCCGGGGAGGGCCAGAAGCGTGTGACAGAGCTTCGAGACGCAAACGCGCAGCTGAGCTCGCAGTTGATGGCGGCAACAGAGGAGCGGGAGGCGATTCGCTCCCAACTCCGCCAGCGCGAGGATACCATCAGCACCCTCCACCAACAGTACGTGTGCATGTGTGTGTGTCTGTGTGTGTCTGTGTGTGTCTGTGTGTCTGTGTGTGTCTGTGTCTGTGTGTGTGCATGTGAGAGAGTGTGTGTGTCTGTGTGTGTGTCTGTGTGCGTGTGTGCACGCATTTGAGTTGCGAGCTTGCTTTAGTCTTTGTTTGTACTCGTCAATTTGTACACGTGCAAGGCACTCATAACCACCTTGGCTCTTGCTCCTCTTCTTCTTCTGTCGTATGTTTAGGATCACGGTGCTCGAGCAGCACATGCAGAAACAAGGCGGACAAATGCAATCCCTCCCACCAGGTGCATATGCATGTGTATTTGTATTGTGTGTGTGTGTGTGTGTGTGTGTTAGCTGGCTCTTCGTGCATGCACGCGTTCTTCCGGATATTTGTTGCCTGTGCGTGTCACGCGCGCACTGCCATTCGCGTTTGCTGCTCATGCTCACGTTGCTCTTTGCTGTGTGCTGCAAACAGGTGCGCTCCGGCTGGTGACCCGCGGCGACTTTGAAGTTGGCGATGTGATTCTGATTGAGCGCGGGATGGATGGCGCGTGGGTGCGGCAGGACGACTCGGCCACTGTTGTTATGGACGAGTATGTGACCAGCCTCCACCTCAACGACGCAGATGTGCCGAGCCCGCTTCCCGTGCAAGTGCTGATGGTGCACGACTTTGGACACACACAGGGCGTGGAGGTCACGCGCTGCCTCAACGACATGTGAGCTGTGTGACATGTGTTTTTTTTTTTTTGGGGGGGGGGTAGCGTATCATGTGCAGTGATTGTTTGTTTGTGTTGTCATGTGATGTGATGTGGTTGTATGTTGCTTCATGATGGGACAGGGCTGTTGTCGCTCTGTGTGTATGTGTGTGTGTGTATGTGTGTGTGTGTGTGTGTTGTTTATGTTGGTGCTTAATTGATGAATGACCGAATACACGAAATCGCACAAGAGCATCAGAAGACGATGGGAAGAGTGCACGTCGTGTAACACAGGCAGTTGGAGATGGAGAAGAAGGAACAAAGCGCAGCAGTGGCTGTTGGTTCGTTTACAGAGGCAGAAAGGGTGTGTGTGTGTGTGTGTGTGTGTGTGTGTGTGTGTGTGTGTGTGTGTGTGTGTGTGTGTGTGTGTGTGTGTGTGTGTGTGACAAGGTGAAGAACAAAGGAGAGGACCGCGTGGTCGGTTGATGTGAGGCGGTGGGGGGCAGGTGAGAAACACGAGCGCTATGAGATGCAGCATTCGCGAGCAGCAATCCGGCTTCGCCCCGTGTCGCGCGCCTGGGTTTTGATCTACAGGCACCATTTTGGAGTGCAGGTGAATTTGGATGTTGGGGAGGTGGGGCAATATGAGGTCAAGGGGATGGGAAGCACGTGAGTTCATGCATGCGCATGTGTGTGAGTTCACGAATGTGCGTGTGTATTTATGTGTCTGGATGAGAACCGTGCTGAAACTTGGCACGTGCTGATGGAGGTTCATGCCACACGTTGCATGTACATTCCAGGCGGGAACACACCTCTTCCAGTCGAGCAAGGTAGCGCTCAATGACCGAGTACAGCTGTTCCTGGAGCGGTCGATTCGGTGGCGGCCCGTAATTTCCTTTCACGCATTCCTGACAACGCACGCAACATCGACGGACACCGGTGGGCGTGTGAAGGATAATTTGGCAAACGCACAAACTTGCGCCACGCGCACACACGCCATCAAAGTACACCCAAGTCCTCTCCACACTCATTCACACACACACACGTACCAGTAGACGTTCGATGCCAAGTTCGTATTGCGCTCCCGCAAGCTCGTACTCATGTTGTTCGTCATACCGAAAGCCCTGAAGTTGTTGATGATGTTGTAAGAGTTGTTGCAGGTGATGTTGGTGTTGTTGTTGTTGGTGGTGGTGGTGTTGATGATGTTAACGTTGTTGTTGGTGATGTTGACGTTGTTGTTGACGTTGTTGTTGAAGTTGTTGTTGTTGGTGTTGCTATGTGCTGCCTTTGGAGCAATATGGGACGAGGACGAACAGCTGTTTTGACCCACGAGTTTGCACGACATCATGCAATGGACGCAGCGGCGCGTACATAAGAGCACACATCCACACACACACACACACACATACATGACAGCACACGCACCTTGTGAAGCGATTCAAATGCCGTTCTGAAGGCTTGGCGCAGGTCGTGTGTGAGTTCGGGAGAATGCACGAGCGATACGACGAGGTCGGACCCCTGTTGACATGAGCACATGTGCACATGCGCACGCAATTGCAAGCCAACAGTCGTGAGCGAGGTGATGTGGAATCAGATCTCTCCAAGTGAAGCGACACTGCACACACACACACGCACGCACGTACATGCACGTGTATGTACACACACACGCACGCACGTACATGCACGTGTATGTACACACACACGCACGCACGTACATGCACGTGTATGTACACACACACACACCACACACGCACCACACACGCACCACACACACACACACCACATATACATACACGCACCACACACGCACACACGCACACACACACACATATGCACACACACCATCTCTGGTGGGGCTGATGCGAGGAACGTTTGGTTTGCGCCAAGACTGCGCCGAAGTTTTGCCTTGAGCTCCTCCGCTTTGGTGATGGCTTCCTCGGCCTCCTGTGCTCACAGTGACATGCGCAATGATGATGATGATGATGATGATGATGATGATGATGATGATGATGATGATGATGATGATGATGATGATGATGATGATGATGATGATGATGATGATGATGATGAAGGCAACACGCTGGGTGACCTCGGGGATGCATGCGTGGTGGGCATGTGGGAGCTTGCGCGCTGGACGCTTGAAGGGTGATGAACAGCAAGATGAGATAGCATCACATCAACGGTACGCACGACGCACTTTGAAGAGCTTTTGCTCCTGTTGAACATCTGTTTCGAAGCAGGCAGCAGCAATCAGGTGCGGGGCAGCATCTGCAGTTGGGGCAGCATAGTGTACAGAGATAGTAAAGGTGGTTGAGCGAATGGATGGCTGAATGGCGTGAGTGGAGTCAGTGGAGGGAGCGCTGTGAGTGGAGTTAGCCACGCATGTCAACACAAGGACGTGACATGGATGATAGAGGAGTTCTCCTTGTGTAAGTGGGCCTGGCAAACACCCCATCGCAGGCGCTCAAGTCCAGAGGGCAAACAAGGGACAGGCCTCTAAGCATCGGAACATCCAAGGATACGCACCGCAGTAGCAGTCCAATGCACGCTTCAGCATGTTTGAGCGCTCAAATTCGTGGCCATGTCGCGCACTCTCCCTTCCCCTTTGAACACGGCAGGGCGCACAACTCCACGCGTGAGCGTGTGTGGACACGGCAGCCACCGCGATGGGTAATGACAACAAAACCAGCACGCGAGAATACAAAGTGCACACACACACACACACACACACACACACACACACACACACACACACACACACACACACACACACACACACACACAC
>NW_004457740.1:2037874-2041505 GCF_000188695.1 Salpingoeca rosetta | reverse complement strand
ACACACACACACACACAGCATGCACACACACACACACACACACACACACAGCATTCATGCACACACACACATACACACATGCAAGTCCGTACTTTGCGAGGCTGAGATGCGATGGCACGTGGTCCAGGTCAACAAACGGGTGCTTGAAAAAGTCGGAGAAGGTGATCCGCTTGTCTGGATTTCGTTGCAGGAGTTTCTGTCACAGCACATGTTCGACATGAGACAAGGGACGCGGGTGGTTGGTTCAGTGAGTGAAGGGGGTGGAGTAGTGCTGTTGGGGTTTTGGGGAAGCAGCAAAACATTTGCAGGCACACACACACACACGCGTGCAGAAAAAGACAACAGAGAGAGAGAGAGAAGCAACACACACACACACACACACACAGGCAACACACACACAGACACACACAAACACAAACACAAACACAAACACAAACACACACACACATGTACGACGCACGAGCACAAGGTCGCGGCAGTCCGAGGAGACAGACGGCTGGGGTGGAAGCTTGATGCTTGACTTTGACGTGATCTTCTTGATAAGCTCCAGGTATGTCTCCGAGTGGAATGGCGCACGGCCAAACAGCACCTCGTGTAAGATGACACCAACAGACCACAGGTCCGCACGTGCGTCGTACTTCTTGTCGCACAACATCTCCGGCGCCAGATACAGCGGACTCCCACGCAGCGACTCGTGGAAGCTGTCTTCTCCAATCCGACACGCAAACCCAAAATCGGCCAACTGTTGGTCGAGGCGAGGCGAATGGTGTGCAATTGTGTGCGTGCATCACAATGAGTCAACACGTGTGAACGTGCGCTGGTGTGTGTGTGTGTGTGTGCGTGTGTATGTATGTGTGTGTGTATGTATGTATGTGTGTGTGTGTGTGGTGAAGGCGCGGTTCGCAAGCTGCATGACTGGAGTGGCCATCGGATTCAGCGTTGCGTTCATCCAAGTGTGGGGCGGTAATTTGTGTGTGTGTGTGTATGTGTGTGTGTATGTGTGTGTGTATGTGCGTGTATGTGTGTGTGTGAACGTACCTTGAGGAATTGACGCGTTCCACGCAGGTAGATGAGCAAGTTGGACGGCTTCAGGTCAAGATGTGCAATTTGGCGATCGTGAAGATACTGCAAGGCAGTAGCGCGGTGTGAATCAACCATGGCGGAGAGGGAGCGTGCATGCGGTGAGCGTGATGAAGGAAGGAAGAAACACGAGACAAGGTTGTGGATGTGTGCGGAACGGCAACCACGATGGGTGATGTGCGCACGGTGTTGGAGCTACCTCAAGGGCGCTGGCCAGCTGACCCAGGAAGAACCGCGCCTCACCCTCCGCAAGCCTGTGTTTCTGCTTCAATATCTGCGACAGGTCGCCTTCAGAGCAAAACTCCATCACAATGTACAGGAAGTTTGGGTCCGCCTGGATTGGAAGGTTGGGCACACACACGGTCGTGGAAAAAGAGAGAGGGGAGCGTGGTTGTCACAGCACGCTGACAGTCGGCAAAGGGTGGGTGGACAACGCGACAGAGGGACAGGAGGGGGACAAAGTAGGTGCCCGGTCAGAACCACTTTGACATGACATGAAGCTCCGTGTGACTTTGGAAAACGGACCGCATAGCGAAGCATTTGCACGATGTTGGGGTGTCGAAGTCCTTGCAGCAGCTGACATTCCATCATCACGTTCTCTTCGGCCTTCTTGTTAAGGCGATCGCGCGAAACGCATTTGACAGCCACGGGTGGCGCTTCTGGGGTGCGCTCTGAGTGAGCCCGAAACACAACCCCATATGTGCCAGCTCCAAGCCGCTCATCGAACACAAACTCCTCGAACCGCTGTAACAAAGCCATCCTGTGTGTGTGTGTATGTGTATGCATGTGTGTGTGTGTTTGTGTGTGTGTGTGTGAGTGTGTCTATGTTTGTGTTGGTGGATGTGTGTGTTTATGTTTGTGTTAGTGGGTCTGTGTATGTGTATGTGTATGCGTGTGTGTGTGTGTGTGTGTATGTGAGTGTGTGTGTGTGTGCATCACCAACACAGGTGTACTTTGTCCGCACCAACAGTTCAGCGAACCTTGTGTACCGTCGCTTGCGCCCGCTCGACCGGGTTGTTGAGCTGCGAATCCTCGTATCCCTGTGTCCCCGCGCCCTTTGGTCCTTGGGCACTCGAGCTTGGTTTGTTGCGAGACACGGCTGCCCACGTTCTGGCATTCACTTGCTCCTCGTCGAAGCGTCCGTACTGCTGCTCCTCTGCACTGGTGCCTTGGTGTTGGGTCGGTTGTGGGAGTGATAGGGAGTGCGTGACTTGCGTTGCGTGAGTCAGTATGTCTTGCGTGAGTCAGTGTGGGTGGTCCTCAGCGCAAGAGAGGGTGCTCCTGTGGTGGGATGGCAAGTTGATGACGCACCACACTCGCCACAGGATGGGGATGGCCAGGCAATGGAGGGAAGGGGCGCCAAGTGAGGCTGTGGAGACCTTGTGTGCGTGTGTGTGTGTGTGTGTGTGTGTGTGTGTGTGTGTGTGTGTCCTGTGTGCCCGAGGCAAAAGACCTGGACACTCGGGCAAGGCACTAGTGCAGGGCAGGTTTGGTGTTGTCTGCACTTCTCTTTTTGTGTGCCTGTTGTGGTTGCTTGCTTGTGTGCCTGTTGTGGTGTGTCATCAACAACCAAGTGTGCCTTTGGATTGTATGAGCAATTTTCTCCGTTCTCCACAACAAATTGAAGCTCCATTGGCGCAGTTGGTTAGCGCGTGAGTCTAATAAACTCAAGGTCATCAGTTCGAGCCTGGTATGGAGCAACCATTGTTTATATTTTTGTTTTCTTTTGCTGGGCTTGTTGTGGTTTTCTGTCCTTGCTTCTTGCTCGCTTCTTGTTTGCTTGCAGGCTTGCCTTGAGACCCAACGCTCTCTTCTTGCCAGCAGGAGAAACAAGAAACAGTCCTTGCCCTTGTTCACTCCACTCTACCAGTCTGCTTGCAGCTTTGAGCTCTCCTGATTGCAAACACTACAAGCACTGGCACACACACGCGCGCGCGCACGCACACACAATCCCGCGCCGTCTTGCTTTGGTCAAAACCCAACAGTGTACTTCCTCCGTCAAACACAAGCACACACACATCGGCGCCCCCAGCACACAGAAAGCAAACAAACCCAAATGGGCGTGGGACAACCGCGGGTGAGACGCATGCTCAATTAGCGTCAGGCAAGGGCGATTATACAGTAGCAAGGTAGAGAGAGAGGGAGAAGAAGGACGAGATGAAAAATGAGCAACCCGCAGACTGCGCTGCGGGTTCTCTTGGGGTGAGAGGGAGGTCAACACACTCAGGCAGGAGACTGGGAAGAGACTGCTTGAGGGGATTGGGATGAGAGGGAATAAGCATAGAGATGATACATCTATACATTGAGCGGAAACAAGAAAGGAGGGAGGCAAGGGAGAAAGGGAAGAGAGAGAAGAGAGTACGGTCTGGTGCTTCAGTACAGATACTGTCATCACATGAACGACAGCAAGATACAACCACAAACAGCCCAGAATAGAGGCGAGAACGGCGACGAGCGAGCCTGTCATTAACCAGATGGATACGTTTGGGGGGAGGGGGTGGAAGGCAGTGACGGTGTGAGAAAGTGAGGTCAGGGTGTGATGGGGTGCACT
>NW_004457740.1:1989218-2035126 GCF_000188695.1 Salpingoeca rosetta | reverse complement strand
ACACACACACACACACACACACACACGACACACACACACACACACACACACATATATATATATATATATATATGTATATATACGCATGCACGCGCACACATACCCACACATACACACATATATACACAGACACACACACATACGCACGCGCACACATACACACACACCCGTGCTCATACGGCTGCTTCTCGTGGTGTTCCTGGCGGCAGCATTCAGCATGGTTAAGGACAAGGAGACCAAGAAGAAGACGCCACAGCTGGAGGTCAAGGGCATCGGGTGGGTCATTCTATTCCTTCCTTGCTGTTCACCAACCATTTCAACGCAACAACGCCCAACACAGCGACATCACGCCACACATCACCACAGCAGTACCCCAGCGCACTTCCCTTCTCACAAACCACAACACCGCAACGAAACAGCAGCCCTTCTCACACCCTGCTTGCCTCCGTGCCTCTCCTCCTCACGTTGGCAGGTTCGACCGAACACTCGGCGGGTTCGAGCTTGACCTGCGCCTGCGCGACCATCTGCTTGCGGAGTTTAAGAAGGCCAAGGCGGCGCAGCTGAAGGGCGACCCAGCGAAGAGCCCGCGCGCAATGGCCAAGCTCCTTAAGGAGGCACAGAAGGTCAAGACGGTCCTCAGCGCAAACACAGAGACGTTTGCACAGGTCGGCCCCCATCCTTGGCGCGTATGCGCTCTGCGAACACCCGTGGGGGAACATCGATACATGTTGTATCTGTTGCATGTGCCTGTGCAGTGTCGTGACGTCAGTCCAAGTTGGGAGACGGGTGTTGCGCCATTGTCGATTGCATGATGATGCACAAGCAGAACAACGCTCGCGTGCCTGCTCACACCCGCCGCCGCCGCCGCCGTGTACACACAAACATGCCAGGTTGAGGGCGTATTTGAGGATCTTGACTTCCGCGTGCAGGTGACGCGGGCGACGCTTGAAACACTCGGTGCCGACCTGCTGCAGCGCGCGGACAAGCCCGCCCTCGCTGCGCTCCAGTCTGCAAACATCACCATGGCGGATATCCGCTCCCTCATCATCATCGGCGGCGCTGTTCGGTGCGCTTGCGTTTTGAAATTGCTTGGTTTGGGTTGGGCTGTGCTGGGGTTGGTGTTATTGCTTGGGCTTCGTAGTGTAGCCTCCGGTTGGCTGGTATTGGGTTTGTTCTGGCTGTGTGTCTTGTGCCTCTTGTGGAGTTGTTACAAGTGTGGGCAAATCAGTGCTACTTTTCCAAGCCTCTCCCTTGTCACATATGCCTGGCAGCGTGCCTGTTCATGTTCTCACCACCTCCCCCTTACCCGTACGATGTGCCTCGCAGCATTCCCAAGGTGCAGGATGTGCTGCTTGGGCTGACCGGCGGTGTTGAGCTCGGCAAGAACCTCAACGGTGACGAGGCGTGCGCCCTTGGTGCCGCATACGAGGTGTGTGCCATAAACGTGCTTGCACGGCCCTCCAATGCTGCTAATCTTTTTTCTCTTGGACGTTTGCATGTCTCATCTTCTTCCCACAACGCGCCGGCGCCAGCCCGCCACACATGCATGCAACACGTACATGCACGCATGCTTATATCCACATCGAGATACACACACAGACACACACGCTCACACATTCACCTGACTGCCACACTCTTTAACTCTTACTGCAGGCTGCCGCCCTCAGCAAAGCGTTCCGCGTCAAGAAGTTCATTGCAAAGGATGCCAACGTGTACCCCATCGAGGCAAGGGCATAATATTGTTCTTGCCGCTTGACACAGACAGACAGAGAGACAGGCACACAGACAGGCACACAGACAGGCACACAGGCACACAGACAGACAGACAGACAGACAGACAGACAGACAGACAGACAGACAGACAGACAGACAGACAGACAGACAGACAGACAGACAGACAGACACAGAGACACTCCTCCTGATATTGCTCTTTGGATGGTCATGCACATACCCGTGTTTCAGGTCTCGTACAACCGAACGTACGAGGACGAGGAGGGCGAATCCAAGATGAAGACTGTTGTGCGTAGCATTTTCCCCGTCAACAACCCAATCCCCCAGAAGAAGGTCCGTTTCACTCAAGCCACTTTGCTTATAGCTCAGGGGCGCACATGGCACGCGTTTGCCTGTTGTCCCGCCACACACACACACACACACACACACACACACACACACACACACACACACACACACACACACACACACACACACACACACACACACACACACACACACACACTTTGTTGACGTTGTATCCACCGCGTGTAAGCGCAGAGGACGCATTGTCAACCGCGCAAAAAAACCACGTGTGTGGTGGCGAATTTTCTTCTTGCTCGTTTTCGCCTGCGTGCACGCTGCGTTGCTCGTTTCTTTTGCGTGCATGTGGTTGGTTGGTGGTTGCTTGTGCCTTTTTTTCTCTCACTCGACCTTCTCACCTCGTGGACACCCACCATCTCGCTGACACACTTCGGAACCCCCCTTACACGACCTTCACTCAAGGACTCGAAACCAACCCACCTATCCTTCTCCCCTTCCACTCCTCAGGAGTCCACCCTCTTGTAAGTTCGCGCAGCTCAGGTGCTGTCTCATGGGGATGAGGGTGCGCACATTTTCTCTTGCTTGATCTTGAGAGTGCTGTGATCGTTCGTTCGGAGTCATCCACCGCCCACCCACGCATACACCCACGCCATCACCATCCATTATCAACACCAGCTTCTTCAAGCACACACCCACACGCGCATACACGCACACGCATACACACTTGCGTCGTTGTCTTCCACTTGTTCGCGATTTCTGTTCCTGCCACACCCCGATCTCACTTGCATCAGCCACCACACAATCCTTCAGCTCACGTGTTGCGTGTAGCCACCCATTTTGACATCAACCCCACCAACCCTTACCGAGTCTCACTTTGCGCCTTGGCGTTCCGCCTCCCTTCTTGTCTCTCTCTCTCTCTCTCTGTCTACCTTCCTGCCCAATACCTGTCTATCTGTCTATCTATCTGTCTATCTGGATCTCCTGGCCTCTGCGTATTCGTCTCTTCTGATTTGCTTCCATTGTGTTAGAGAGGACCTGCGAACGAGACAGCAGCAATGTCGCGCCACAACAAGTCCCAGTACCCACCAGGGTACTCCCACTACAGTCAGTCGCCGTACTCCAACCTTCCCCCTTCTGCCCCTCAGCACCCCGGTGTGCCGTTTCCGCAGCCGAGCATGTCCGTGCCGTACTTTACGCCCAACGCCTATGGGGCTCGCGGCGCCCCGCCCATGCACGCCCAAATGCAGGCCGGCACGACGCCCATGGGCGTGCCCAGCTCCTACGCCAGCCCGTATGGCTCGCACATGATTGCCCAGCAGCACCAGCAGCAGCAGCTGCAGCCACACACCATGCCTGGCCAGCCTCCTCACCAGCACGGCCAGCGCCAGCCCATGCCCTTGCGCACGGGTCCCACCATGCCAGCTTCCACCACCGCCGCAACCAACCCCACCACCACGACGCCATCTGCTCCGCCGAGCAGCAAGCCGGCCGGAAGCACGCTGCTCTTCAAGCTCGGAGATAAGCCGTCCACCCCGACCACCCCTGAGGTGCAAGGCGACGCCACAAAGCCAGTCCAGCAGCCGCAGAAGGAACTGGAGGAGGCAGCCACGCCCCCGGCCGCCACCATTACCAAGCCCACAGGACCCAAGCGCCTCTTCGAGGTTACCAAGCCCAAGGAAGAGGAGGCGGACAAGAACGCAAAGCCCGCCCAGGAGCACGCCAAGGCACCCGAGCCGCAAGCCCCGGCACCGGCTGCCGTCGCCACCACCTCCGCCGCTGCTGCCGAGCAGCCCAGCAAGAAGGAAGAGGAGCAAGCCCCAGCACCAAAGGCAGAGGCACCAGCCAGCAGCGCTGCGCCCCAGGCTGCCGAGGCCACGCAAGCACAACAGCCCGTTAGCGAGCAAGCGCATCCCGCTGACCAGGAACAGCAGGAGCAACAACAAGAGGAAGCAGAGGAGGAAGAGGAGGAAGAGGAAGAGGAAGAAGACCAAACCCCACCATCTCCCTTGCCCTTTGAGGGCCCCTACACCATGGCTTTTATGATGAGCCTGCGCGAGAAGCCCCAGTGCCGGGAGTCGCCAACCAACCCCAACAAGTCGCTCAGTGGTCTTCTTCAAGGCACTAAGAACCCGCTCAACCAGTTCGGCCGCGCCCGCACAGATGATCGCCCGAGCCGCCGCCAGCCTCGCCCAGGCCCCAATAACCAATCCTCCTCGCTGCTTGTTGGTGGCACCCGCCGTCGCGGCGGTGGTCGCCGGCCCATGCCGCCACCCCAGGCCCGCGGCCCACACCTCATCTCCGTCCACATCCCCGACACGGATGTCACACTCAAGCGCTCCGAGAACGCATTCAAGCGAGGCGAGCAGAGCATCATTGGCAACCTTCGTGGGCACCTGGGCAAGATCACCCTGGACAACTTTGACGATATTGTCCTTGACATTATCCAGGAGGCAGAGCAGCTCCCTCCTGACAGCGAGGAGTTTGACAAGTTCATCGAGCTCATCCAGGACACGGTACGACCCCAAATCCTTGCCGTGTGATGGTTGTGTTTGAACGGAACCGCGCGTGCATGTGTGCGAATCGAGATGTGTCGGTCTTGTCTTGGCGCTATGCGTCGCTCTTGTTCCAAGTGTGACGCTCTGTTCTTGACGCAAAAGAGCAAAGTGGTGATCCTGTATCTCGCTTAATTGCATGTCCCTATGTTGTCCTCACCTGAACGTACGTGCATGCGGTTTGTTGCCCATCACAGGCCAAGGATAGCGAGTTCTTCTCCATGATCTACGCAAAGCTGTGCAAGTCCCTGAGCAGAGCGCGAACGGAGAGTATGGGGGCCAAGTTCCCCACCTTCCAGAACAAGCTCCTGGCCATTTGCAAGAAGGATGTGCAGGAAGACTTCAAGACGCTTGACACGGAGATCAAGAAGCTCGAGAAGATTGTCAAGGAGCTGCAGCAAGGTCGGTTGTTCTGTGTGCGTGTTTGCGTGCGTATGTTTGTACGTGCATGTTTGTTTGCGTATGTTTGTACGTGCATGTTGCGTTTGTTTTCTTTGAGTACGCGTGCATTGTTCCGCTTTGGTGCTTGTGTCTCGTTGCAAGTGAAGTGGTCTCACATCACTCTGCTCCTACTTCTCCTCGCTGTCCTTCCCCCTTTGTTTGTTACAACTTTGTCTGCGTAGGCAACCCCAACGATCCCGAGCTTCAGAAGCAGGGCGACGAGCTGTACACGCTCAACCGCAAGCGCCAGAAGCTCATTGGCAACGCTGTCTTTGTCGCTGAGCTCTTCAACGAAACTGTGGTACGTTACAGTGCAGGGTTGAATGCGACTACCCAACAGCAACCAAGCACGACAAACACCAAAACAGCGACAACAACATCAACATCACCTCCTCCTCCTCCTCCTCCTCCTTCTTCTTCTTGTTCTTGTTCCCTGTTCTTTCGCCATTCTACGATTTGTGTACGTTCCGTCGTGGGTTTGTTTCCTTTCGTTCTTTTTTTTTTCGGCCGAAGTGGTATCTGCAGCCTTGAGTTATCCCCATCTCGATGGTTGTTCGAGTCAGGCCAAGACCGACACTATATGTTTACAATAGTTGTGCACAAGCTATCGCTCCTTTCGCAAGCATGCGTTATGGTGTCAATACCACTATGCATTGCATGAAAGTGGACGAGTGCATGCATTCATGCCTTGAGCACACATTCAACCCAATCCGTTTCTTTGTCGTTTCTGTGTTTCCCTTCGTGCTGTTCTTGTGCTTCTTTCTGCGCTCGGCTTTCAACCGCGTGCTGTGCGCTTTCTTCCTTCATCTCCCTGTACTTTCTTTCGTTCTGATGTTTTGCTTGCCAAGTAACTGTGATGGCGCTGCTCTCACCGTTTCGATCCGCACCACCCATGCACTGCAGGTAAGCCTTGACCTGCTCAAGCAGGTTGTGGAGACGTACTGGAAGCAGAACGAGGCCGAGGACGCGGTCATGTGCATGTGCAAGATTGTGGAGAAGGCAGGCGCCAAGCTTGAGAAGGAGCAGAAGCCGCTTCTCGAGGAGTACCTCGGCCGACTCTCCGGCTGCAAGCACATCCCCAACAAGCTCCAGTTCTTCATCATGGACATCAAGGACCTTCGCAAGAAGGGGTGCGTTGCATGTGTGAGTGTGAGAGAGAGAGGCAGAGAGAGAGTGTGTGTGTTTGCGTGTGTGAAGGGGGATTGGGCGTGCAATGAAGTCGACGCACTCTTAACAGCCTCACGTTTTTCCATACATTTTCACTCATTCACCACTGCTCCGGTCATGATGATGACTGCTTGCATCACACACCCCACAGATGGGTCAAGCCTGAAGATGGTCCGCGCAAGCGCAAGGATGTTATTGCCGAGGCGCAGGCTGAGATGAAGTCACATGGCCGCCCACTGCAGGGCAGGCGCACCAGCTCCTCCTCACAGGTATGCCACACACAACACACACACACACGCACACACACAGAGCACGTCTGTATACAAGATTTTGATGGTGGTGGCATGATGATTGTTACATGATTCTTGAACATCAATAGGAAGTGTCGTCTGATCGGGCGATGAAAGCCAGCGCTGGAGCCCATGACGATGAATCATGTCTCTGACCACCACCCACCAGTTTCGTCTGTTGCTGTATCTTTACTATTTGTTGCTGTATCGTAACGATCGCAGAAGTGCTCCATTGTGCCACCAACAACGTCTTGACTCACCCCTGTTCTCTCTGCTCGTTCTCTCTGCTCGTCTCGTCTCCAATGTTTTTCTCTTCCTCGTACAGCCGGGTGCAAAGGCAAAGATGACGCAGGAGCGCCGCGACGTGAACAAGATTGGTCTTCAGGGCAAGCTTGCGCCCATGCGCCGCGCCAACCAGGCGTCCCGCTTCTCCCGCGGTTCCCGCCCGACGCCGCCCGGAAGCCAGTCAGCCACCCCGGCCCCAAGCAAGCCCGCCAACCGCTACAAGCTCCTTGGCGAGGCTGAGCCCACTCCCGAGCCTGAGACCCCTGCCGCCGAGCCCGCCCAGGACCTCGACAAGCTCAAGCGCTCCTGCAGGAACACCATTGAGGTGCTTCGCTCTGCGTGCTGTGTCGAGTGTTGTGTTTGTGTACTGGGTTGGTCGTGTTCACATGTCCGTCCACAACCCCATTTCGACCACTGATCATTTCCTCTTGCTCGCTTGCCCCCACCCAATGATTGACATGAATCATTTCACGTGCGCAGGAGTATGTGCTGAACAAGGACGACAAAGAGCTGTACGCGTGCGTGCGTGAGCTTGGCGAGGACCAGTACCACGTGTTTGTGTCTGAGCTTGTGGCCGACCTGTTTGGTCTGATCAAGGCCCCGAAGCGCGAGGCCCTCCTCCAGCTGCTGCAGAAGCTCATGTCCGAGAAGATTCTCACCCACAAGCACGCCCTGCAAGCGTAAGCCGCTGTGTGTGTGTGTGTGTGTGTGATCGATACATGTTGTTGCGCATTGCGTTGTGTTCTTGTTTTTGTATTTTTGTGTGTGGCCTTTGTCGAAGCTTCGAGCTTTTTAGCGGCAGTGATTGGCCAGATGTCTATGATGTGAATTAACCATGCTAATCCTGAATGCCCCTTCATTTACTTGGAGGTGCATACCGTGACGAGCAAATAATCTCGTTAAACTGAGACATCTTGTCGCTGTGCTGTGTGTTTGTGTGCCATCGATTCTGCTCCTCCTCATTTCCCCACCCGAGTGCTGACCTGCGCGTGATTCTCACACCATGTTTTTGTTTTCGCTGTTTATTTGCTTGCTTGCCTGCGTCACGCCATCATCTTCGTATCTGTTCGTATCTATCTTTCGTGGTTGGTGTACACAGCACGCACGACCGCCTGGAGACGCTCGATGACGACAGCATGGACTCGCCAAAGGCCCCTGCATTCCTGGCGCAGTTTGTTGTCAACGTGAGTTGTTGTTGTGAATGTTGAGCTCCACTGCATTTATCAGTTTTGTCTGTGCCTCGTCGCTGAGTGTGCTTCTGTTCTAGTTTTACGCTACGTGGCGGATATTGGGCACTCACTCACACTCTTTGCTCCTTGGTCCTGTGGTGGCATCATTGGAAAGGGTCTTGACGACAACGAGATTGAGACGCTGCTGAAGGATGAGTCCACGCTCAAGCCGCTGATGAACCCCTTCAGCTTTGTTGTTGAGGTTGTTGCCGCCATGAACGAAGCCAAGGGCGAGGAAGCCGCCAAGAAGCTCACCGCTGCCCTGGGCGGTGACCTGTCCTCCTTCCAGAAGAGGAAGAACGAGGCGCTGTTTAAGCGCACGCTGGAGCGCAAGGTACGTCTTTCTTTGCACTCCGTTGTTCCTTGTACTGTTGGTTGCTCTTGTGTATGTATGTCGCTGTTTGACTGTGTCCGGGTGATGAACTCGTGTTTTGAATCAAGATGTATCAGAGTGACCTTTGCGTCACGTGCTGAAGAGAATCACATGCACCACCTTCTGACGGGCTGTTGTTGTCATTGTGCTGCCGATGTTGTTGTTGTTGTTGTTGTCCATGGTTTTGGCTTGTGACGTCTGTGAGACGTGCGTACGAACGAGCATGTGTTCTAATCTAACGTTGGCTCTTCCCACTTGTATCTCACGACATGGCTTGTCTTGTTGCACACGTTGCACTGCCTCCTGTTGTCTCCTGTGACTGTTGTGATTGCAGGGCTTGTCCTTCCTGCTGCCCACGGAAGCTTAATGCATTTGCAACCTCGTTCCTCTTTGGCTAAGCTAATTCGTCTCTGTTGTGGTGAGTTTGGTCAACTGCGACATGTGCTCGCCTGGTCTCGTCTTCCTCGTTTGTGTGGCGCTTTGTTTGTCTCTCTCTCTCTCTCTCTTGCTCTCTCTCTTGCTCTCTTGCTCTTCTTTCTGCTTTTCAACCGCCTTCTCTTGAACGCAGCTGCTAGAGCCTTTCAGCCCTATTTGCGAAGACTTGTGGGCTGTTGAGGTTTGGGAATTTACATTTCGCTGCAAGATCACCTTGGGTGCTCTTAGAGTCGACTACGGCTGCTTCCCATCAGCTACTAGTCGCTACCGCACTCGTACACTTGTCTTTTTTGTTGTTGTTGTATGCAAGTGTGCGTCTCTCTCTCTCTCTCTCTCTCTTTCATTCTCTCTCTCTCTCTCTCTCCGGTCTTCTTGTGTGTTGTGTGCTGGCGCTGAAGCAGAGTAGTGCTCTGCTGGTCTGTTCTTCTGTTGTCAGTGTCACAACTTCTTTTTGTTCTCTCTCTTCGTTCCTTCGTTCCTTCTTTCCCTTCGCTGATCTTGTACTTTGTTTTCTCGTCTTCTCCCTAGCACAGTGCACCCCATCACACCCTGACCTCACTTTCTCACACCGTCACTGCCTTCCACCCCCTCCCCAAAACGTATCCTTCTGGTTAACGACAGGCTCGCTCGTCGCCGTTCTCGCCTCTATTCTGGGCTGTTTGTGGTTGTATCTTGCTGTCGTTCATGTGATGACAGTATCTGTACTGAAGCACCAGACCGTACTCTCTTCTCTCTCTCTTCCCTCTCTCCCTTGTCTCCCTCCTTTCTTGTTTCCGCTCAATGTATAGATGTATCATCTCTATGCTTATTCCCTCTCATCCCAAATCCCCTCAAGCAGCCTCTTCCCGGGCTCTTGACTGAGAAGTGTGTTGACTGCTGCTCGTTCCCGTTTGTTCGCGTCCGCCCTTCCTCCCTCCCTCTCACCCCAAGAGAACCCGCAGCGCAGTCTGCGGGTTGCTCATTTTTCATCTCGTCCTTCTTCTCCCTCTCTCTCTACTTTGCTACTGTATAATCGCCCTTGCCTGACGCTAATTGAGCATGCGTCCCACCCGCGGTTGTCCCACGCCCATTTGGGTTTGTTTGCTTTCTGTGTGCTGGGGGCGCCGATGTGTGTGTGCTTGTGTTTGACGGAGGAAGTACACTGTTGGGTTTTGACCAAAGCAAGACGGCGCGGGATTGTGTGTGCGTGCGCGCGCGCGTGTGTGTGCCAGTGCTTGTAGTGTTTGCAATCAGGAGAACTCAAAGCTGCAAGCAGACTGGTAGAGTGGAGTGAACAAGGGATAAAAGGACTGTTTCTTGTTTCTCCTGCTAGCAAGTTGTCGTCTCTTTTATGTTGGTTGGGTCTCAAGGCAAGCCTGCAAGCAAACAAGAAGCCTGGCAAGCAAGCAAGAAGCCCAGCAAAAAAGAAAAACAAAAGAAAAACAAACGTTGGTTGCTCCATACCAGGCTCGAACTGATGACCTTGAGTTTATTAGACTCACGCGCTAACCAACTGCGCCAATGGAGCTTCAATTTGTTGTGGAGAACGGAGAAAATTGCTCATACAATCCAAAGGCACACTTGGTTGTTGATGACACACCACAACAGGCACACAAGCAAGCAACCACAACAGGCACACAAAAAGAGAAGTGCAGACAACACCAAACCTGCCCTGCACTAGTGCCTTGCCCGAGTGTCCAGGTCTTTTGCCTCGGGCACACAGGACACACACACACACACACACACACACACACACACACACACACGCACACAAGGTCTCCACAGCCTCACTTGGCGCCCCTTCCCTCCATTGCCTGGCCATCCCCATCCTGTGGCGAGTGTGGTGCGTCATCAACTTGCCATCCCACCACAGGAGCACCCTCTCTTGCGCTGAGGACCACCCACACTGACTCACGCAAGACATACTGACTCACGCAACGCGAGTCACGCACGCACATACAGTTGCGGAATAAAGCTGGTCATTTAGGAATAAAGATAGGGAACGCCAATGCACTACGCACTTTGTCAACACAACACCAAACCCAGATGCACTCCACTGGTGTTATTCAGCGTGTGCCCTGCACACCGCCAAACTCACGCAGGGCAATCGCATCAAATGTGTACATGTGCAAGTCGATGTTGGCGGCAAACGTGGGCAGCTTGTCAGGCACAGCACTCAACTCCTCATACTCTTGTTTAAGCGTGTCCAATTCCTAGTTGCGCCAGGCGTCATCAACGTGCACATGTATTCACATGAGGTGCAAGCTGTGTCAGTAAGCGCGTACTGCATGTTTGTGTGGACGCGTGTGCGTTTGTGTGCGTTTGTGTGCGTTTGTGTGCGTTTGTGTGTGTGTGTGTGTGCGTTTGTGTGTGTGTGTGCGTTTGTGTGTGTGTGCGTTTGTGTGTTTGTGTGTGTGTGTGTGTGTGTGTGTGTGTGTGTGTGTGTGTGTGTGTTGTTGTTGTTGTTGTTGTGTGCTGATGCTGTGATGTGTGGACCAGACGATGGTCGGTGCACTGCCTCTAGCAAGAGGTACCGACCTTTTCTGCAATGTCCTGTGGCAGGCGAGCAAATGCTGTGTCCCGAAGGTGCTGCTCAATGCGATCCCAGGGCGGAGGCTGACCTTCTGTAGCCCCAAGCGCAGATGCAAGGACTGGCACAAACCACAAAGTGAGATGAAGCAATACCATGAGTATGGGCATGCACAGCCGACAACCTGACACAAAGCGCAGCAAGCAAGTGCAGGTAGCGGCCCTGACACGCATCACAGGGAAATCATGTCGCACAGACAAACGATGAACACACAAACGCACATGGCATACAAGCGCAAAGCACGCTTGCACAACATGTACAAAGCACGCAGTCATGCAGGAAAGCAAACAAAACATGCAAAGAGCATGGTAATACTTTGTGGATTGCAACTCACGCGCAAGTCGGCTGCTCGGCGATGCCTTTGAGCTGACTTGGCCCATGGAGTTAATGAAGGTTGGAAGCGGGCAGGAGGCGCGCGGTGTGTCTGTTCCCAGCGCTGCTAGGACCATGTCTCGAACCAAAGGTCTGATAACGCGGTGCTATCATGTGAGCGCACGTCCAATAGCTGTGCATTTCTCTGCTGAGAGAGCAAGCACCATCGCCCAAGCGTTGCAAGGTTCGCATATACAGGTTGCACAGTCACACAACCACACACACGCAGAGGCATTCGTATGCCCGCACACAAACACATACACGATACGTGAACGCACGGCAGATAGTGTAGTTGTAGACCTGTCATCGAGGCAAAACGCGGCGAAAAAGGTGTCAACGTTCACGACATTGTTGTTGATGCATCCAATGCTCTTCAGCTGCTTCACAAGCGTCTTGATCTCCTTCTCCGTGTCTGTTCAAGATAGTGAAGCGCCACAGCGTATTGTCACAACCCGGGTTGGACGACGACACAAATGTAGACACGCTCACGCACAGACGTTGTCAATGAACTCACACACATCTGACGCTCGCTGGTCTTCCGGCAGCGATGATCCCGAGCCCTGCGCGAAATCACACACGCACGCACACACGCACATTTAGCTATGCAGTGCACAGATCGACACACACACAGAGGGAGAGAGAGAGACGGGCAGACAGACACACGCACAGACACAAACACAGACACACACACACACACACACACAGACACACACACACACACACACACACACACACACACACAGACACACACACACACACACACACACACACACACACACACACACACACACACCATTGCCGCAACTGCCCTGGACACCACAAAATTTGAATGCCGCCAACTTGAAAATTTCGGCGATCGGCAACAGCTGCAAACGACGATGCTTGGATGTCGCGCAGCTCTGGAGGTGTGTGTGTGTGTGTGTGTGTGTGTGTGTGTGTGTGTGTGTGTGTGTGTGTGTGTGTGTGTGTGTGTGTGTGTGTGTGTGTGTGTGTGTGTGTGTGTGATGTGTTGCGTGCGGTTGTGCCGTTGTGCTCTGTGTGTCATGGATGGCTGCATGTTGTGTGCTGGCCCTTCCCCAGTGGAACCTTGTGCGCCCTCACATCTGACACACACACACTACAAGGCTGCGGTCCAAGATGCCCTTGGACTCATGCAGTTTGAAGACGCCTGTTTCCTGGCAGAACGGCTCGTCGCAGAAGGTACTCGCATGCGCTGGACAAGCGTACAATGCACCCTCACGGATGAGCACGCAGACACACATGCTTAAAGGCAGACAAGCAAACGCGCGCATACATTTACACACACACACGCACACACACGCACACACATACACACGCACACACGCACATGCACACACGCACACACACGCACACACATACACACGCACACACATACTCACGCACATGCACTCACGCACATGCACATACAAACTCTCATCATGACTCCTGTTCAAACGGCCCATGTTCGATGCACAGAGCCAACGGACCACTCGCGCTTCCTGCTTGGAAAATGCTATTACGGAGCTGGTAAGGTTTTCTTGAGGGTCTAAGCGTTTGATGGCGTCCTTTGCGTTCTTTGCGGCCCCTCCCTTGCAGTCTCAGTATTACGAGCCTCACGGCCCGGATCGTCATGTTTCCCACATACCCCTTTATCAACGCAGGTGAAAAGAAGCATGCCATCTCGGTGCTGACAAACAACCCTTTGCCGGAGGCCATTTACCTGTATTGTCGATGCTGCCTTGAGACACAGTCGTAAGTATTCGCCCACACACATCTCATCAACCGAGTGCTGCCCGAATCTTGAGAGATGATCACTGAGAGTGCTCTTGTTTTTGTAGCGGGCTCGCTATTGCATGCAGCACACACACATACACACACACACACACACACACACACACACACACACACACACACACACACACACACACACACACACACACACACACACACACACACGTGCGTCTATCGACTGAGCTGACCACTTCCACCTGTGAAACGTCTTAAATTGCTCTTCCATCTTTGCCTTTGCAGTTGACAACGCCACTTCCCACCGCTTCGCTGGAAGACACCAACACACCGTACGCAGATTGTGAATCTGTATGGCTGTGCTGACTGGCTGTTCCAATCACATTTGTGTTTGGGCTTCCGTAATTGCGCGGACATCCACCATGCGGCTCCACACTCGCAGTAACTCCATGTTGTACATGTGCGTGCGTGCGTGCGTGTATGTGTATGTGTGTGTGTGTGCGTTGACTTACACGAGCAGGACACCACTGCCTGTGAATCGCCTATGTGCCCTCGCAACGCCAAGCCCTTCGTACACCGCATCCCCGCCTTCCAGCAGAAGTGCGTGAAATAATCAGGCACCAACACCCACTTGCCCAACATCAGCGTTCACACACTGTCACATACACTTTCACACGGCGATGCATCGGTTGTTTGTTGTCTTGCTGGTGTTACCGTTGAGAGTGCGTGTGTGGGCTCTGGATGCTGCCATATGCTGGAGCACATGTACTGTCATTGCCATGAGTATGCGCCTCTCACTCACACGCCTTCGTGAGTTTTCCTACGATAATCGTTGTTTTTATTGCAGTTTCCTACTTCCGTCGCAACCGACGCAAGGAGGTTCGCACCATCGATGCTTGCAACATCCATGCTGACTCCAAACACTCACGTGTGCTTGTGTGTTTTTTGTGTGTATTCATGCTGGTGTGGTGCGATGGTTCAATATGTGCCGCCACGATCTTGAACCAAACAGTGCACGACACACAGAGCCAGGTACACACTGCGACACGCGCATGCACAATGGTGACGCTCATCCTTGGTGCCTGTTACCGTTGTTTGACCGCCACCAAATCAATGTATCAGCAGCAAGACCACGGTGTGTCGCCGGATGCGCCCGCGTTTTCGCCAAGCTACCAAGAGCCGCCGCCGCGCAGAAGCTTTCGTCTTCGCGGGTCCTCGGACAGCAAGTCCCCGCGCAAGGTGAACATGGCGGATAGACAGAGAGAATGTGTGCGCGTGTCAGTGTGTTGTGTGTGTGTGTGTGTGGTTCTGTGTGTCTGTGCGTGGTTCTGTGTGCGTGAGTGAGTGTCGAAGCATCTATGTTCATGTGTGTGTGTGTCGAAGCATCTATGTTCATGTGTGTGTGATACTGCCTTTCAACTTGTGCATTAATAACACACCGATACTGACGTTGAGTGATGCGTGCGTATGTTTGTGCTTGTCGGCTGGTGCATCTGTTCGGTGCTGCTGGCGGCTGTCTCGCTTCCATTCACGTCCCGTACAGGTCACTGGCATGTCCCGTCTGATGCCACGTGCGGCGCGGCGCAGCTGGCGCAACCGCGACTCGAAGAAGGCAGAAACGCCATCGCCGGCCACATCTCCGCAGGCCGCTGCATCGTCGTCGCGGTCTTCCAAGGTGGGCTCGTGTTGTCTGTTGGTGGTGTGTCGTGTGTGGCAAGTGGTGTGGCAAGTGTGTGTGTGTGTGCTTGTAAATGTGCTTGTGTGTGTGTGCGCGCGTGTGTGCGTGTTTGTGTGGTATGTGTGGTGCTGCTGTGTGTTGTGAAACAGTGTTGAGCAAACGAGTCGCATGATCAGCACGGTTGTCATCTTATCCGCGCGTCACCATCATGGACAGGTGTTGCCGCATGCCCCCGACAGCGCCTCAACCCAAGAGAACAGTGCACCGTCTGCTCTGCTCCAAGCGAGCCACGGTGAGGCCGCTTTGCTGGCACCTCTCAAATGCTAATGCAAATATGTGTGTATGTGTCTTGGTGTGCATACAATGCGTGCGTGCGTGTATGTGCGGGTACGTGTGTGTATCTGCATCAGAATGCGTGCGCGTGTGTCTGCATGGTCATCTGTGTGTCTGTGTCCGAGTGTACAGGATGGCATGGTTAGGGTTTACTTCTCATCCTTACCCCAAGCTCATGCCCGTGCTTGTGTATCGTGCGATGCTGCGTGCCCTGCGCTCGTTCTTCGCTGCAGAGGCGTGCATGCGGTTGTTGGCGCTGTGTGGGCAAGTCGTCCGCCACCTGTATCTGTTTGAGTGCCATGACGCCATCAACACGCTGGAGGAGCTCCCAAGAGCTCACGTATGACCGCTGCCCGCGTTTTGCGTTTTGTGCAACACCGTGTGTGTGTGTGTGTGTGTGTGTGTGTGTGTGTGTGTGTGTGTGTGTGTGTGTGTGTGTGTGTGTGTGTGTGTGTGTGTGTGTGTGTGTGTGTGTGTGTGTGTGTGTGTGTGTGTGTGTGTGTGTGTGTGTGTGTGTGTGTGTGTGTGACAGCGTACCTGTCGCCAAGTCAAGTGCTGACTGCTGCTCGCCGACGAGTTGACTTTTGCACACGCGTCGTTCTCGTACCATCAATCGTCTGGTGCTTTGGTTTGCCCTTCGTGCGCGCACACGTCGTTTCAGGTTACCACAGCGTGGGCACAGGCAAAGCTTGGACAGGCATACTTTGAGCTTGCAGACTACCACGCCGTGCGTAGCCGTACCTGTTAAGCTTGACACCTCTACTTTGCTGTGTGGCTGCCCTTCGTCACTGTCCACATCGCCATCACCATTATGTTCTCATCTCAACGCTGTCTGCGCTCGCATGTGATCGCAGGCAAATCTGGCGTTTCGGCACTCGCGGCGTCTGGACATGTGTCGATTGCAGGACATGGAGATCTTCAGCACCGTTCTCTGGCACCTCAAGGACAAAACAGCACTCTCTTACTTGGCAAACGAGGTGTGATGGTGTGTGCATGACAATGTGTGTGTGTGTGTGTGTGAACAGGTTGTATTCCTGTGCGCGTGCGTGTGTGTGTGTGCGAGTGCGTGTGCTTGTTCTTTTGTGTTCTGTGTGTGTGTGTGTTCGTGTGTGTGTGTGTGTTCGTGTCCCTTCCTTCACACTCACTTGAGCACACGCTTGCGCGCTGCACCATGCTCCTTTTTTTTTGTTTTTGTTTTTTTTTTGTAGCTGGGCGAAATTAGCATCGAGTCACCCATCACGTGCTGTGCGGCCGGCAACAACTACAGTCTGCACAAGGAGCACGACAAGGCGGTCGTGTGCTTTGAGAAAGCCATCCAGGTGGGTGAGTGCATCAGTGTATGTACTCGGTACTTGCACCTGCCCTCCAGCCTGTCGAGCTCTGTCAACCACTCAGTATCTCCGTTTTTGATTTCGCTGTCGATGACATCTGTTATTCCGCATGCGTGCGGCATTTTCCGCGCTCGTTGCACGCCCATACGCTCACATGTACTTATAACCATTTTTACATGTGCTTTTTGCATGCGCACTGCTCACCTTGCTGGCAGATTGACCCCACCTTCTCGTACAGCTACACGCTGCTCGGTCACGAAACGTTCCAGAATGAGCACTATCAGCGGGTAGGCGTGCCGTTGCATTGCTTCTGCATTGTACAGTATCCAATAGCCATGACTTAAAGGCGGCTGCTGGCTTGAGGCCGATGGCCTGTGAACTGCCTGCCGCCCGTGTTTGTTTGTGCCCGTCACGAGTGATTCGCAATCTCACACACACACACACAGTCGCTCTCTCACATGCATACACTCACGCATACATACACTCACGCATGCCCATGCTTATGAATGCTTTGCCTAGGCTGAGGAATGCTACCACAGCGCGCTTGCCATCAATCCGCGACACTACAATGCCCTGTTTGGTCTCGGGGTGCTCAAGGACAAGCAGCACAGGTTCCAAGAATCCGAGCACTACCTCAAGATGGCCGTCAAAATCAACCCAAACAAGTGTGTGTGTGCGTGTGCGTGCGTGCGTGCGTGTGCGTGCGTGCGTGTGTGTGTTTGGTGTTTTCGAAGTTTGTTGACATACTGCTCCTTTCATGGGTTGGTAATCTCACACGCGCTGTTATCGACCACTAACTTTTCTTGTTTTGATGTTAGCCCTGTGCTCCGGTGCTTCCTGGCCAAGGTTGTGGCTGCCAAGGGCATGTATCAGCAAGCTTTTGGTCACGTGCAAAAGGTATTCCCTTTAGCACAACTGCCATGAACTCTCTGTTGTCCGACGCCCGGTTCATCTCTGTGTTTGTGAATTTGGTGTGCATGTGTGGCCTGCGTGGCTATCTTCTTCTCTCTCCCCCTCACACACACAATTGCTCACACACGCACACACACGCACACACACGCACACACGCACACACACGCACGCACACACGCACACACACACGCACGCACACATGCACACACATACACATACACATACACACACTCTCTCTTGCGCGCTCACACCCCTCGTGCTTCATGTCCAGGCGTTTGAGACTGCGCCAGAGAACCCGCTGGTGCTCTTTGAGCGCGCGCGCGTGATGCTGTGTCTTGGCCGCCTCAACCGGGCGCTGGAGGACGCAGAGCGACTCAAGGCCGTTGCCCCGAAAGAGCCGTCACTCTACTTCCTCTTGGAGAAGATTTACAGAAAGGTGCACTTTTTGTGTGCACTTGTCATGTCATGCCAAGCTCTGTATGTGTGTGTATGTGTGTGTGTGTGTGCGTGTGTGTGCGTGTGTGCGCGTGTGTATGTGTGCGCGTGTGTATGCGTGTGCGTGTGTGTGCGTGTGCGTGTGTGTGCGTGTGTGTATGGAAGCAGCATGGCAGGCAGGACTGCTCTTTAGTTTTGAACCTTTGGCCTTGGTGGACTTACGCATTCGCCGGGGTTGCATGTTTCACAACATAGATGGGCCGGTTTGATAAGGCAGCGTTGGCCCTGAGCCGCGCAACTGAGCTTGACCCCAAAGCGCTGAGTAACATGATGGAGGACAGCGCGTATGATCCCCACGGCGATCCCAACCCAAACACCTCTGGCGCCAGCGCTGATGACAGCGGAGACATGTTTACTCCGCAGCGCCGAAGGGATTCAACGGACTGATTGTCGAGTGTGATGTCGTGACGGTGTGTTTGTGTGTGCTTGTGTGTGCTCTCGCGTGTGGTTTTGGGTGCAGCAGCGTGACTGTGATATGGGTACTTTTTTGTTTCGTCGATCAGTCACAACAGCAACAGGCAGCAGAAAGAGCACTCTGCATCAATGCAACTGGAGAACTTTGGTGGTGGTGGTGGTGGTGCGAGAGAACGAGAGAGGGACACGGGAAAGGGAGCACACAAACCAGGCAACGCCACCGAAATTCTAAACATGCGCATCCCCGAACGTCACTGAGGATGACGTCATGGTCACCGAGCGCCTTGCACGATGTTGCTGCCCACGTGGCCACATCTCTGCTCTTCTTCTCACTTGTTCATTCACCGCTCGACTTCCAGCCTGACGCCCTTCCACAACCACAACCACAACGATGTTCGCCGCTCGCGCTGCCCGTGCTGTTGGTCAGGCTGCACGCCGCTCCATGTCCACGACTGCTCGGGAGAACATGCTCGCGCCTGAGGTCGTTCCTCCCAAGAGCTACACCCCTGCTTACATTGCTCTCGGCACGGTTGTCGCCACCGCCGTCTTCCTCGTGAGTGCTGATGTGTGTGTGATGTGTGAGAGAGAGAGAGAGAGAGAGAGAGAGAGAGAGAGAGAGAGAGAGAGAGAGAGAGAGAGAGAGAGAGAGAGAGTGTGTGTGTGTGTGTGTGTGTGTGTGTGTTGTGTGTTGTGTGTGTGATGTGAGCGAGAGAGTGTGTGTGTGTTTGTGTGTGCGTGTGTGTGATGTGAGTGTGTGTGTGAGGGGGTTGGGCTTGATGGAAGTGTTGTTGTGTGTGCTGCGTCGAGTCACTGCTTGACGAAGCCCTGCTGTTTCCATGTTCTCCCCCGCCCCACACACACCCATACTCACCCTCACCCTCTCCTCACCCTCTCTCGCAACCGCACACACACACACACACACATTCTCAGTACCGCACTCGCAAGGGCATCTGGTATGACATCAAGCCCATGGAGGAGTAAGCACCTTTGCTGATGATGTCAAAGAAGAAGGAAGCAAAGCGGAGTGCTCACGCGACCTCAAAGGGCCAAAAAGCGTTCAGTGCGCGACCCCCCCCCCCTGTGGCATGATTCTGTGGTTATCGCCGGTATCACACTGTCTCCTTTCTTCGACTGACGGGACTGTTCATAGAACAGCCCGGACTTGCACCCCCTCCCTTTGTACATCTCTTGTTCGTCCCTTGTCTTTCACAACGGTGGCACGACCAACCAACCAAGCTAGTTTGTCTCAGCTACCTTTCCCTTCCTCCCACTGCACCCCACTCCACCAGCACCCTTACACCGTGCCTCATTGGCAGCGTCCTTCGAGCTTTACACCACTGTACACCTCCATCAACACCACACGCTCCAGTAAACAAGCAACCAACCAACACAAGCAACCAACCAACACACCATCGCACTTGTCAGCGTTTATGCAGCCAGTTATCACACATGCAGAGACATGAACAGGAGGAGGGCACACGCAGACGCAACACGAACACACAGACACAGACACACGCAGCCGCACACAGACACACACACACACAGGCACACGCAGACGCACACACACACACACAGACACAGACACACAGACACAGACACACAGGCACAGACACACACACACAGACACACAGACACACACACAGACACACACACAGACACACACAAGGTCAGTCGAGGTCGGAGTGGAAGCGTCCAAAAGGCAACTGAAACTGAGCAGGCGCAAACACCAAAGGAGGGCGCGTGGTCAGCCCACCACCATCACCACCACCATCACCACCACCATCACCATCGCCACCACCACCATGCGCCTGCATGGTCATGAACGGTGTCAACAACAAGCGGCGTACCCCATCAACGCAATGGACACCATCAACCATAACCGAGAATCCATCCTCGCGCCCCTGCCGCCCTGCCTGTGCCGCGTCTTCAACGACCTCCAGCCCCAGCTCATGCACCTCCATGCTGGCAGTCTGCCCGTCTTGTAGGCACAGCTGCAGGCGCAGATGCCCTTCGCGTGGCGCAACCCCATCGCCTTCACCACCCTGCACGGGGCACACGCTCAATGACGCACAAGAACACGGCGACGGCGTGTGGAATCGATGCAGCTTCCCTGCCTCATCTCGACAGATCACATCAATGCGCAGCTGCACGCTCGTCTTGCTGCTTTCCACCGCCGCCGCCACTGTGGTGTGCCGGTGCTTCCTCCTTGTTGCCGTGGTGGTGGCAGTGCTATCCGCTACACTTCCTGACCCGCTCACGCTCACTGTCACACCGCTCACCCACGGTAGCACCCAGGGCGCGCCGCAACCGTCAGCTTGATCGACGCTGGCCAGGAACACAGGCACATGCTCCCGCGCAAAGGTGTCGTGTACGTAGTGCAGCACAACGCGCGAGAAGAGGGAGACGGGGTCGTTGCGTCCTCCGCCGTCAACACCATGCTCAACACCACCACATCCACGTACACCACGACCACGACCACCATCGTCAGCTGTTTGGTTCCATGCAGGGGTGTCCCCACCACGTGCGCCGGCAGCGCTCGCATCATCATCGGGCTCACAAGCCCGCACAATGTCCAGCGCCATTGTGGCAGCCAGCAGCTGGCGAGACGTGCCGACAACCTCCCTCGCATACCACTCACTCTGCGCACACAGCACGCAGTGCCAGCAGATTTCACCGTCTCCGCCACTCGCACAGCTTGGCAGCGCAACTCGCGAGTCCTGCACATCACCGTCATCATTGTGCACACCGCGGCGCTGCTGTGATGTCGACATCAGCGACCACGCACTCGGCCGCTCGTCCTTCTCCGCAGCCTTGCTCACGTGCACAGCGCCATGAAGCAGCACATCGTCGTTGTCCTGCAAGCTGGATGTGAGAGTTTGTGGATGTGCACTGGGGCCCGACTTTCTTGGCGTCCTCGTTTTGGCAGCCATCCCCCCTGTTGTGGATGATGGTGGCGGCGGTGCTGCTGTTTCGGGTATTGCTGCTGTTGCAGCGCTTGTCACACGACAGCCCTTGTTGGCAATGAATCCACGTGTGGGTGATGCTGTGACGTGAGGAGTCGATGCCACAACACCGTCATCCTCCAACTCAAGAACAGCGGAGGTATCTTCCGCGCCACTCATGGTTGCATCGTTCATGTTGGCGCACACATCCGCAGCAACCGTGTTTTGATCGTGGGAGCCCTCACTGGCGCCTGTCGCTGCTGAATCGAGGTACCCGGCCCACGTCTGGTTGCGCCGCAGGTCCATGCCACCCTTGTGCTCGCCCCGCTCCCCCGCCCGCTTTGGTTCTGCACCCGGTGGTACTGCCGCTGTTTTCCCCAGCGCTCCACTGGCGCCTGACGATGTACGATGACCATCATTTGCGCCACGAGCGCTCCTGCTGTTGTCGCCAACGCTGCTGGTGCTGCCGGGCGGGTTTGGCGGTGGTGGCGTGCTGGAGCCGTCGCCGTCAGCGCCAACATGTGTCTCCGTGTTACAATCACCATCGCCACCGCCACTCGCCCGCCCAGGGCGTCGCCTGGTAACCATGTTCAGGAGGGCGTGCATGGAGCCTCGTCGCTGCTGCGGTCGGTTGTGCTCGACGGTCGGCTCAAACACCACGTCCCGGCTCCGTGTCCTGGGTTTGCGGCGTGACTTCGACCGCCCCGAGAGCGTCAGCACCAGGCCACCTCCACTGCCCTCATCACGCCCGTCAATCCTTCCTTGCTGGTGGTGCTGCTGGTGGTACGTGTGGCGACGGTGATGCACTGAAGCGCTGGCGGGCGTGGATGGCGGCTGTAATGCTGCGGACTTTGGTGTCCGTGTCCGTGCTCGTGTTCTAACCACGGACGCTGAGGACGAGGGTGTCTGCGGCGTGGTTTTCTTTGGCGTTGCTGCGCCGGTTGCACTGTCTTCAGGCCCCGCGTGGTTCTGGACACGGCAGTGCTCACGTTCAAGGTCGAGCGGAAGCAGCTTCAGGTGCGAGAGGGGCGTGCTTTGTGGGGCGGAGACGGCCAGATATGCAAGGGCAGATGCGCACGTGTGCAAGGCAGGCTGCCCTCCGATCACGACCACAGGCATCGGAAGCGTGGTGGTGGCGCCGTGTGAGTGGTCACGATCTCGCGAGCACAAGGCTGCTGTCATGTGCGCCAGCACATCCTTGTGCACAAGCATGCGCTCATGCTGCCCGGACAGAGGATCATGGCCACCATCATCACCGCCCTGCCGACTCTCGTGATCACCATCGTGAGCAGCTGTGGTGGGCAGTGAACGGAGAACAAAGCGAGACGCGTCCTCGGAGGAGAAGCGATGCACCACAAACGGCGAATGCAGAGCACGCCACTCGTTGCCGACTGCAAGAAGAATGGCGGGGGTGGGGGCACAATCGAGGGTGAGCAAAGAGGAGACGTGCATGTTGTCAGGCATCATGAAAAGACAGCAGCGGGAGGGGCAGTAGAAATGAAATACTGCTGTGTAACGGAAGCGTACATGCCAGATAACATGAACAAGGCGAGAGAAATGACATGTAGAAAACTTGCAGTGGCAACACACGTTTTTGGTGGCTGCCGTCGTCTTGTTGTGCTGTTTCCAGCGTCTTCAAAACGGATGTCAGTCGGTGGGCCAGTTGCTCATGGGCAGTCGATTCCGGCAGCCGTGCACACTGTTCGCTGCAGTGGGAGCAGATACAAACCACAAATAAAAAACGCAAACAAGAATTAGCACAACAACAACAAGCACGCACGCGCACACGTGAGTGAGGTGTGAGTAGAGCTGAACAGGGGTAGTTGGAAGCTCGAATATCGTGACCAACACCTGACATGGAAATGGTGGATACATGTATGTGCAGTTCACAGAGAACAGTACACCACATGCGTGCGCACACCTTGTGGTCAGGAGGTCTCGGCAGCATCGGAACACGGTGGGTGCTGGTGCCTGTTCAAGTGCAGTGTGCACCCGCGCGAGCACTGCACTGTCTTTGGTGTAAGCCTGCACGTGAACAATAGGGCATGATGGTGGTGTGACGGAGTGAGGAGACGGAGAGTTGATTAGACAGACAGCAAGTTGAAGCTAGCAAGAAAGAGCCACACATCCTGCTGTTCGCATCACATTCAGACACACAGACAGACACAGTCACACACACAAACAGACAGACAGACAGACAGACACACAAACAGACAGACACACACACACACACAAACAGACAGACAGACAGACAGACAGACAGACAGACAGACACACACACACACACACACACACACACACACACACACACACACACACACGCACGCTAGCAGCTCACCTTGAAGCAATCTTTCAGCAGCCCACGCGCACGGAGTGCATGGGGACGAACGCTGTTGCCACTGCCATCACCACCACCATCGTTGTCCTTCCGCTTCTCCTCTCCTTCTTCCCCTTGCTGCTGCTGTTGCAATAGCACGGCTGCCGCCGTTGCTGTTCGCGTTGAAAGTGTTGCCATGCGTGACGACAGCTGCTCAAGCAACGCGTCTGCTGTGACAGCGTCCGAGCCGTCTGTCACGTCAATGAACACGTGCACGCGCGTACATGCGCGGCGAAGCATGTGGCAGAAGGGAGATGATGCAACCTCCTCAATGCGTCGCAGAAGGCGGACAGATGGACCGGAAATCCGCACATCTGCGCGACACAACGGCCGCAGCGTGTGGTGCAATCTGGACAGCGTTGTTTCCGTGATGTGCGCGCATGCAGCGAGTGCATTCGTCAGCATGAACACAGCATGTAGTGGCGGCAAGTTGTAGTTTGGCAGCGAGAGCAGCAGTTGCGGGGGCGCTGCGCGTGCTCCGTGCTGTGCGAGGGAGGAGGAGGAGGATGACGCCTGCACTGGCACGGCTTGTGCTCTCGTTGCTGCCGCATGTGGAGTGTGCGGATGACAGTGCGGTGGTCGAGGCAAGGCCGCAACACCAGCAACCGCCTGCGCCACATCCAGCAGCACTGAAGACGCACATACAGGCGCCTGCCATATCTGCAGTGCTTCCTCCTCTTTCTCCCCTCCTTCCCTCTCATGCCGTAGATTTTGCTGCCGCTGTGGATCGCCTTTCTGCCACAGGCTCTGTTGATCACGAAGCTGTTGTTTGTGTTGCCTGTGCTTGTGCTGCTGTTGCTGTTGCTGCTGTTGTTGTTGACGGCTGGATGGGAGGGCCACCCGTTGACGTGTGTGCATCGCCCACAGACATCGCAGCTCGTCACCAACATTGCAAAGCACCGCTGGGACGGTGTCTTTGGCGCGTGGCTGCCCCAACCGCTTGAGAACGCGCCCCTCCTCCTTAGCGTCTGTGCATGCAGGCACGCTCCGCTCACCTGCCCACTGCAAGAAGCAGGACCGAAGCGGCGGCGTGGCTGCCAGTGCTGTTGCTGTTCCGAGCAGCAGCGAGATGGAAGACAAGAGTGTGTTTGCAGACAGGTGACACTCGAAGAATTCAGAGACGGCAGACTGATGCTTTCCCCCTCGTTGCTGACCCTGTTGCTGATTCTGTTGTTGTTGTTGTTGTTGCTGCTGCTGCTGCTGTTGCTGTTGTTGGTCCAGCATGATCATTGCAGAGTCGTGTGCAACCATGCTTGCAGTTCGAGACGTGAGCGGGGATGAGGGTACTGCAGCTGACATGTCTTGCGCTTGCGCTGCCGTCGCTGCTGATACCGTCTTGCTGGTGAGCAGTGCGCTGGCACTGGCGTGCTTTCCGTGCAGGTGTGCAGCAGCAGGGCGGTGGAGGATGGTGGCGAGCGCAGTCTCGAGGGGTGCAAGTGCCGGCGTGGACGCAAGCGTACCGGCACGCAGATCCAGATACCTCGTGACAAGAATAGCAGCGAGGGAGGTGGCAGTTGTTGCATCCGACACGGCGCGCGACCATATGCTCATGTCACCAACACGGCGCAGCTGCGAGCGGAAAACCTCTCCAGCCCCTTCCTCTCGTTGTTGTTGTTGTTGTTGTTGTTGTTGTTGTTGTTGTTGCTGTCGTCGTCGTAGTTGGTTGCTGTTGGGAGAGAGGATGCAGTGTGCGAGGTCGAAGCAGGCGTCTGCGGCAGCGGCAGCAGCTGCCTGCTTGCTGTCCCGGCCACCGACAATCATGGACGCACGCGCAGGCGATGAAATGGCCGGAGCATGTGCTGTGTGGGCTGCGTGTGCGCGTGATCTCAAGCTGCCGGGGCGCAACAGAAGCGGGGTGCTCTGTGCAGCACTTCCTGTTGGTGCTGGTATTGTTCGTGCGGCTGCGGGATCTCGAGTGGGAGTGGCCGTGCTGGTGGTGACAGTGTGTTGGTGGTGCTGCTGGTGGTTGCAAAGGTGCTGGTTAGTATGGCTGCTCGGAGTAGGCTGCCAGCTAGTTGAAGGGCCAGTGACTTCAGCATTAGCTGTGGGGTGTCTGTAGAAGCTTGCCCACACCACACGCTCTGCTGCGCCGGGGATGCTGGAAAGAAACGCCCCCATGTCACGGCTGGCAGGGAAGCCGTCGAAGACAAGCAGGCCATCGCCTTGCGTTGAAGGATATGCCGCGAGGCAGGCAGATATGCGCGCACGTGCGCGATCCAGGATCGCCCTTGGAGTGATGCTGGGCAGGAGTGGGTGCGAGAAGACTACTACCCACTTGATGTTGGCGTGCCCCAACAGAGCGACTGGCTGTGCAAACACAAGACTCGGCCGGGTGTTCACGGGATCGAGGGACGATAGCGAGGTGTGCAACGCCGAGAACGTTGCAGTTGACAACGACGACGACGACGACGATGATGGTGATGGTGATGATGTGGGGTAGGAAGCAGAGGACTTGGTTGTCGTGCTGGAGGCCGGCTGGGGCGCAGCACGGTGCTTCTCGGCAAAGTAGCGCAGCAGCAGGATCCGAGCGGCGTTTGTTGGTGATGGTGCTGGTTGCTTCCGGTGCTCCAGAGATGAGGTGGACTGGGATGCCGCCCCAAGATCTGTGGCTGTGCTGTGGGTGGAAGCTGTTGTTGTTGCTATTGCGTGCTGTTGTGTGGTCACAATGGCAAGAGAGGACGTAGGGTGTGCTGAAACGGTGTTGGGGACAAACGATGCGCGGGCTGTGACAGCGTGTTGCTGCCGCTGCTCATGCTGAGCGTGCTTCCACTGCTGTGGGGTGTCGCCGGTGAGTGCACGCAGTGCTGAAGCCACGGTACGCTCCTGAGCGTCGACCGCGTCTGTGCAGGCAGCAAGATGGCGAGCGTACGCTCTGGCTTCTGGGGACTGTGCCACCTGCCGAAAGACGGCGTATCTGAGCTTGACGTCTTTGCCTGTCAGGGAGGGCGGGGTTGTGGCGTGCCTGTCTGCGACTGCCGGGGTGGGTAGCATGATGGGCTGATCATTGGAGAGCATGTCCATGACCGAGCGCAGTTCCGAGCTAGACATGGTGGCGAAGAGCTGCAGCACATCTTCGCCAATGAGCTCCGCTGCCAGTGGGATAAACGGCACGCCGTACGTCTGCGCCAGCGCGCGCGTGTGCACGTTCAGGGATCGCATGGCATCCAGCTTGCTGGCGAGCGCCGTCATGTGGGATGGTGCGCTGCGGGCGATCCATTCGCGGACCATGACATGCAGCAGCGGCGGCTCTGTTGATGGGAAGGGTCGCACGTAGCTTTCCAGGTAGCTGAGGCCATCTTGATTCAAAGCCTTGAGCAAGGCGCCGTCCAACGCGTGGGCGGCGCGGCCGACTTGTGCCGCCTGGTCTTGGTCGTGTGTTGGTGCCGCAGCTGCGTCTGCAAGTGCAACGTGCTGGAGCACGTTGTGCTTTGTCAAGATGGATGCCACATCCCCGTCTGCAAGCTGTGTCTGTACCAGTACGCCTTCCCTCTCCATACACCCAGAGCGTGTGGTTGTGTGTGTGTGTGTGTGTGTGCTGGAGTGTGCGTGTGTGTGTGTGTGTGTGTGTGTGTGTGTGTGTGTGTGTGCGTGAGTGTGTGTGTGTGTGGTTGTGGTCGTGTGTGTGTGTGTGTGTGTGTGTGGTTGTGTGTGGTTGTGTGGTTGTGTGTGGTTGTGCGTTTGTGTGTGCATTCCCTCGTTCCTCTCTCTTTTTCTTGCACAAGCAGCAGTGATGATGTTGGCGGACTTGTTGGCGCTGCGGCAGACAACCACGTCCCTCATCGTTCAAGGTGATTTCGCGACAGAGGGAGAGAGAGAGTGTGTGTGTGTGTGTGTGTGCCTGTGTGTGGAAGGGTCGTGCGCGACGCTGTTGGGGCATGGGCATGGCATGATGTGGTGCTTGCGGTTTGACCCCAAACTTGTCTCTCGTGCTTGCAGATGAGCTTGAGTGTCGAGGGGACGTGATCTTGGCACAGCTTGCACGCCAGCTCCGAAGCAGGTGTGTGTGTGTGTGTGTGTGTGTGTGTGTGTGTGTGTGTGTGTGTGTGTGTGTGTGTGTGTGTGTGTGTGTGTGTGTGTGTGTGTGTGTGTGTGTGTGTGTGTGTTTTGGGGGCTTTCGTGCCTTGCCTGAGTGCTCCTGCAGCTATGCGAGCGGCTGTTTCTTCAACCCAGCCCTGTGACTCTCTCCTCCCTCCCCCCCTCTCTCACTCTCTCTCACACACACACACACACACACTCACACACACACACCACACATGCATACTCGCACACACACACCACACACGCATACTCGCGCAAACACATGCATTAAGGGGCGGGAAGTGCGTTGTGGTTTGCGGTGAGCGGGGCGCCGATGTGTTTGATGGGTGAGTGGACCTGCTGTTCCATGTCACGCGCTGGTGGCCAACCATATGCTGGGTGATCTCCTCCTCAAGTGCGGTGTATTTGGCAGCTATGAGTGATGTATGGCCGCACGCCACTCACACCCACTGCTGCCACTGCTCCACTGCCGGGGCTTGTCTTGCTGCTGTGATCACAGACCTGTCACGAGTGTGCCCTGGCTCGACGCCACAGCAAGTGCAGAGTGCGTACACTGTCATCGTGCGCTTGTGGTTCCTGTTGTTGTGATTGATGAAGGCGGTGAAGTGCCGCCTTGCCAGCTAGCTCTCTTGCTTCCTCTTTCCCTTTCTCCTTTGCATCTTGTCTCTGTCAGTCAGTCTGTCTGTCAGTCTGTGTGTGTCTGCGTGTCTGCATGTCTGTGTGCCTGTCTGTGTGTGTCTCTCATGCTCACACACGCAATCACACGCACACCCTCACACACACACAAACATCCACATGTGTAGCTTTGTGACTAGAATAGCCGAGGAAGCAGAAGCGCAACAAGGTCGGTCTGGCTGCATGTACGAGGTCCCACTGACAGCAGCAATAACCTTGCCCACATGAGCAACTCACCTCCCTTTCCCGCGCGCGGCCAATGTTTGCTTTGCGGTCCACCCCACGTCCTGTCGCAGCATGCGTGTTTGTGGACTCGTTTGGTTCCCTCGCTGCTTTTGCCGGGGAACGGGCAGCGCTGAAGTTTGTGCAACGCCTGTTGCAGCGTGAGTGTTCATGTGCGTGTTCATGTGCGTGCTGTGTGGGTGAGCGTGGGTGTGAGCACGTGCATGCGCACGTGTACACATGTGCGTGTGCGGAGCAGTACTCAGCTTCCTTGTTCCACTTTGGCATCATCTCCAAGTGGTCTCATCCAGGGCCCCCTCCCCCTTTTCTCGCTGTGACGCATTGCTCGTATCAGGCAAAGGATGCAGCGTGTACATGTGCTTGCACTCGAACACGGTGTCGGCCTTCTGCGCGCGTGAACTGGAACACCTCTGCCGGACGCACGTGAGAATACAAGCACACAGCGCAGCGCTGTCACACGCGGGCACCGCGCCACACGTGGGCCGCCAGCTGCAGCAGCAGCATGTGGTTGTGGCAGACACGATTCACATGCGGACGGGAGGGAGCAAGCCCACCACCTCGCGTGCGCTCGTGACTATCAACACCCTCCGCAACGGTCAGCGTGCGGTGAGTGTGCAGCCGCTCACCGCTGCGCCTACGCTGCTCGACGCGCTCGAACACACGCCAGCACCAATCACCGCCACCGCCACCAGCCCAGCGTCGACAGCAACAACAACGACAGCAACAACAGAGGCGGTCAGCACACGTGGCCAGGGCGCGACTGCGAGTGTGTCAATGCCATCCACAACAAGAACAGCAACAGCAGCAGCCCCACCACAGCCACAGCAGGTCAGTGCTGGTGGCGGCGGCGGTGACGACGACCCGCTGACCAACCTCACCTTCAGCCTGAAGCTGACAGAGGAAGAGAAGGCGATGCGTGCGCGCACGGCGCTGCCGTATGCGAAGACGCGGGAGGAGAAGCAGCGTGCGCTGGCCGGGACGGGCGCCATCTACTATGAGCCCGACGACGTGGACGACTTTGACGATGAGGATCCAGATGACGACCTCGATATCTGAGCTCGGGCGGCGTGTTCACGTGGGGTGTGTGTGTGTGTGTGTGTGTGTGTGTGTGTGTGTGTGTGTGTGCGTGTGTGTGTGTGTGTGTGTGTGCGTGTGTGCGTGTGTGTGTGTGTGCGTGCGCGTGTGCGTGTGCGTGTGCGTGTGCGTGCGTGTGTGTGTGTGCGTGTGTGTGGGTGTGTGTGCGCGTCAACGCGTGTATGTGTGTTTGTGGGTGACGCCTGTGCCATATCTTAGTGAGGTAAGGAGGAATAGGCGTGTCAGTGTGTTTAAAGAGGATGAAGCCCATTCGCAAAAACAAAGAGAAACAATAGCAAAACGGAAAAAAATAAAACAACCAACTAAGTAAGGAAAAGCCAACTATAGAAATGCAAAAATGATGTAGTGGGTTGTGTGTGTAAGTCAATGTGATGGCGTGTGCGCAAAGGTGTGTGTGCGTGCTCACTCCCCGAGCTCTGCAAGGACGGCAGCGAATGCGCTTCTCGTAGTCGTCAAGAAAGACGCGGCAGCGAGCGAACAGAGGGCACATCCTGGTGTTCACGGGCCAGTGGCAATGGTGGTGGTGAGGCTGATGAAGGCGAGGATAGGAGAGCGAGGGAGACAAGGAGGGCAACAAGGAAATAAACAAGCCAGCCGAAGGCAGACACACAAACACACAGAGACAGAGACACAGACATACACGCACACACGCACACACACATACACACAGACACACACGCATACACACAGACACACAGACACACATACACACACACACACAGACACACAGACACACACACACACAGACACACAGACACACACACACACACACCCCGTACGTACCGACTGCTCAGCCTGTGCGACGATTTCGTCCTTGCGCTCGAGACAGAGCTGCAGCAGCGACGCCAGATCGCTCGCCTCCGTATCCGGGATTGCTGGCGTCGCGTTCGACGTCATCGTCTGTGCACGCGCACGTTCAGTGTTTTGCGAGGAGGGGGAGAGGTGTGATGTGAGGGAGTCTTGATAGGTTGAGGAGCGTGGACACAACCACAAAGGACGACAGACAGCAAACTAGACCGGTAAGAACACACACACACACACACACACGCACACACACACGCGCGCAGACAGACACAGAGAGAGAGACACAGAGAGAGAGAGAGAGAGAGAGAGAGAGAGAGAGAGAGAGAGAGAGAGAGAGAGAGAGAGAGAGAGAGAGAGAGAGAGAGAGAGGCACGTACGGTGAGCTGGGTGAGAAACTCCTGCATCTTGCCGCGGTGCGCAATGATGAAGCGGTTGCATGGCTGCATGAAGGGCTCCTTGACCCCAAACTCTGTCATGTTGGCCAGGTTCTGCATCACTTTCGCCACCAGCGTCAGGTTGCGCGCCGTACGCTCACACGGGAAGTCTGGTGATGGCAAACGAAATAAATATGAGCATGGGAGTGATGCAGGCTGCGTCAGATGGCACTGTGGCAAGCACGGCATTGACCGTCAACGTCACAGACACACACACTGGAGACATGATAAACAAACCACCCACACCCACACACACACCCACACCCACACACACACGAGCAAACATGTTGCTGCACCTGGCATCATGTTGAAGAGCTTGGGGTTGATGATGGCCGGGCAGATGAGGCGCAGAAACGCAAACGCGCTGACACATGTAAACGCAACGAGTGGGCTGTCGGGGAACTTGGTTGTTGCCGCCTTGCGAATATTGTGCAGGACGAGGGCAAGTTTGCTGTTGATGCATACACACACACACACACATAACACGAGTTGGTGATGGAAGTCAAGACTGATATGTGGTGTGTGCAAGGGTGTGCATACAAGTACGTGCAAGCAAACACGAAGCACATATGCAAGTTCACACATCAACTCCAACACGCGCGCACACACACACATGTGCAACGTGAGTGTGTCATCTACCCTGGGCACTGGTCGGCCTTCTTGAAGGTGCAGGCGCTGATGCGTTTGAGGAAGTACTCAAGCGGCTGCAGCGGTTACGAATCGAATCAAATTGGCGATGTGGGGGGGGGGGGAGAGGTGGTCATGGTGAGTTGCATGGCATGTGATGATTACTTCGTAGAACGCGTGCAAACCCATCAGCCTTCGCATACACACCCCCACTCACCCATCCATCAAGCAAGCGCACCCTCCCCCCCCCCCCTTGTTTCTGGCCACTGGCGAAAGCAAGCTGCGTACTTTGAGATTGTCGTCCTTGCCGCCTCGACTTGGGTCGAGTTCAAAGCTCGCCTTGCTCTCAAACAGCTCCTTGATTGGCTCCTCAATGCACGACTGCAGGAACGGCATTGCAACCAGCTTCATGTACTGCGAACAGTACAAGATGGTAGTGGAGGTTTCGTGCATGCACACGCGTGCGTGAGTAGTCATGAAACGAGTTGGAATCGAAAAGAGGAGGGGAGGTGGGGCAGCGCCACTCCCAACCAAAGAAGATGAGGGAGAACAGAAGTCACGCGCGCTCTCCAACGAATCACAACATCTGCAGCGGCAGTGATGGCAGCAACAGTAGCAGATGGCAACGTGTCTTACCTGATCCATACACTTGCTGGCAAGCGTGTTGCCACGAAACAAGGTACCCACGCTTTCTTCACTATTGATCACGAGCTGCAAACACACATGTGAAAAGCAGAGCACGCAGAGAGGCGAAGAGCAGTTGCAAGAGGTGACCAAAACATGCGGGTGCGTGAGGTTTTGACGTGAGGTCCGCAACAGGATTATGCATGCGCCGTGTGCCACGCATATGTGTGTTTGTGCCGTGCGCGCGCGTGTGTGTATTTGTGGCTGTTCACCTCGGCAAGGCTGGTGAGGCGTTCAGCAGCGACGTTGTTCTGCTCCCACAGGCGCACAAGGTGCTTGGCCATGTCCTTGAACTTGAGCTGTGTGTGTGTGCATGTGTGTGGAGAACATCGCACGGCATAAGGAAAAGAGCGCATGAGGACGCGAGCACAACCCAAGTCACGACGCATTGCATCAGTGCAATCAATTGTCCCTGAAGGGGTAGCAGCACGTGTACGCATGTTCATTTGCATGTGGATGTGTGCATGTACACGCCCGGAATGTGCATGTACGCTTGCGCAGGTGTGTGACTGACACACTTGTGTGTGTGTGTGTGTGCGTGTGCGTGTGCGTGCGTGCGTGCGTGCGTGTGCGTGTGTGTGTGCGTGTGTGCGTGTGTGTGTGTGTGTACGCTCATGCAGATGCATGTGCGCGCACGTATGCATGTACGCCTGGATTGCCGGACCTTGAAGATGTCGGAGAGGAAGGGGAGGATGTCTGTTGCTTGCGTGATGAAAAATTTCTTCAGCGGAACGTACTCGCCCGCCGGCAGTTGAATCTGAACGCAATAACCGTACACAGGACACACAAACAGGTGTGAGGTCAAAACAAACACACAAACAAACAAACAGGCAAGCAAGCAAACAAACAAACAAGCAAACAAACGAACCCATCACACAAATACCACACACACACACATACATACCACACACACACACACACACACATACCACACACACACACACATGAGTGTCACACCTCGTCTTGCAGGTGCAGTTCGAGGCGAACGGAGAAGCCGTTGCCAACTTCGACCCAATTGTCGCGCTGACAGCGACAAACACGCATTGTGGGGTGTCGTGAGTAGGCGATGCAGCGATAGGCAGCAGCACCTGCAGCATGGAAACAACTAAACACACAAACCCACACACATACAGTGCAATCGCACATACACATACATACCTTTGCATTCTTCGGCAGGTCGGCAATGTTGACATTCATCTGGCAGATGGGGACTTTTGTTTTCTTCTTCTCGTATGCCTCCAGTTGCAGTGACGTCACAATGTCGCTCAGGTTCCTGGGTGGTTAATTCGTACAAGGGTAGAGGCCCAGAGAAACAAGGGTGAGTGTGGAATAAAAACCAAATCACACACACACACACACACACACACACACACACGCACGCGCGCGCGTGCGCATTCACAGAGAGACAAGCAAGGCATGCGCTCCCCAGCAGATTGGCGTACGGAAAGAAGAATTCGTCGCCAAAGTAGCACGCCTTGTCCTTGACTTGACGCAAGAATGTGCGGGCTTGCTTCACGTGGTTGAAGAGCAGCTGACACTGCATCTGCGATCCTTTGATCGGTCCCTTCACCTCCCGAACAACAACGCGCAGGCTACAGCCAAAGCCGAGTGTGAGTTACGTTGTGAACGGCGAGCAAAGGGCCAATTATATCCCCGACTCAACCAGCAGCAGCAAGACACAATGAACATCATCACAAGCACCATCACGATCAGCACAAGCAACAGCACGACCACGACGACCACCACCATCACCATCAGCATCATCGTCGTCGTCGTCGTCATCATCATCATCATCATCATCATCATCATCATCATCATCATCATCATCATCAGTCCCCATGGTTATGGTCGTGTGTGCGCACTTTGTGATTCTGTTGACGGCGGCCGGGCTTGGCTTTGCGAGGACGACGCTGCACGCGTAGCAGTAGCGGTAGAGTGCCTGCATCCACGACAGCCGCTCCTCGTCGCTGTCGCAGCAGATGTCCACACAGCTCGAGCTCAGCACAAGCTGGAAGCAGTACGGCCTGGTGGTGTGTGTGTGTTGGGTGGTGTTGGTGTTGGTGGTGGTGGAAGGGGTTCAGGAAGAGTGATTGCTGTCTGGTGCGAGCGTGCTTCCACACATAAAGCATCACCAACTCGGACACACACACACACACACACACACACATACACACATAGCGCGCACCTGCCGTGGTACGAGTCATCGAGGGAGTAGAGGGAGGTGGAGGAGAGGTCGAAGATGTGCTTGGGCTTGACGGCAGTCTGCGAATCAAACACATGCAGATACCGCTTGGCGGGCTCCAGCGCAAAGAACATCCGCTTCCACTTGTTGGACTTGTTCAGCTTGCGCGTGAGAAATCCGGACATGCCATAGGTGCCGTCACCCTCCGTGTGTTGCTGGTGGTGGTGGCAGTACATGATGGTGCGTGAGCTCGTTGATAACATCAGCTTACAACACCACAGTTCACTGCCGAGTCTACGCACATACCCACACACACACACACAGGCGCACGCATGCACATACACATACACATACACAGCCACATACACAGCCACACACAGATACATACAGATACATGTAGCCACAGCCACAGATACAGACACACGCACACGCACACGCACACACATGCTCACCTGCTTTGCGGCAGTTGCGCCCTGAACGCGTTCCGTGTCCTTTCTGCTGACGGGCTTTGGCGGGCCGCGCTGCGAGTCGGGATCGCTGCAGTCGTGCACACGCGCGGGAACGAGGGAGTGAGGCGTAGAGAGAGAGTGAGGTGTAGAGTGAGTGAGTGAGTGTGTGAGTGAGTGAGTGAGTGTGTGTGTGTGTGTGTGTGTGTGTGTGTGTGTGTGTGTGTGTGTGTGTGTGTGTGTGTGTGTGTGTGTGTGTGTGTGGCTCACCTGTACTCTGCGCCCTCGACATCAAATTCGCCGTAACCGCGCTCCTGAACCCAAAAGCAAAGCCATCATGAATGTCAGCGGCGAAAGGAGCATATCTATCCACAAGCACACACACACTCACAGGCACACACACACATGGCCACTTGCATATGCGCGTACCGGTGGGACAGGGTACTTGAGGGTGAGGTCCTTGGTGAGCGGCTTCTCGGTGTAGTGCAGCACAATGTCCTCAAGGCTAACAGCAGCGTTGTTGTTGTTGTTGTTGTTGTTGTTGTTGTTGTTGTTGTTGTTGTTGTTGTTGTTGTTGTTGTTGTTGTTGTTGTTGTTGTTGTTGTTGTTGTTGTTGTTGTTGGTAAGTGGTGGCGCAATGAAGCATTGGCAGGTGAGTGCAAGTTGCCATTCTCAACGTGCAAGAGGATGTGCAAGCAAGCCCTGACCCCATCACACAAGCCACAACCATCACCCCCACGCAATTCAAACCCCCAGTCCCAACTCATCTTCCACCTTCCATCCTCCATCTTCCCTCCTCCTGCATACGCACCATCCAAAGTGCCGGCCGCCGAGCTGGTAGTCCATAAAGTCCGCAACACCAATGCGGAAGTGTTCAACCATCTTGTCCCCGCTCCTAAAACACATGTACGCATCCGTGGTGGTGGTGGTGATGGTGATGATGTGGTTGTGTGAGCGGTGGTGTATGTACATATGTGTGTGTGTTTTTTTTTTTTGGGGGGGGGGGAGAGGTGTGATTGTGGCTGACACACCCCTGAGTTGAAATGTGGTGTCGTGTGCAGACGGCGCTGTGATGTGCACACAATTAATGGATGCATGCATGATGCGCCCCCCCCCCCCCACGCAGCGTCGGTCATCGACGACACACAATCTCGAACGCACAGAAAGGAGAGGGTGAAGTCGCCAGGGGTGGACGAGCTCTCGCGGATCAGAAATGCGCCCGGCTGTCACAGATGGAGTCAGCGTTGCGTCAGGTGTACATGTGTATGCATGCAAGAGTGCATGTGTGAGTGCGACAGCGTGTGTACATGTGTGTGCATGCAAGAGTGCATGTGTGAGTGCGACAGCGTGTATAACAGTATGCGTGACAGTAAATGCAAGAGTGCATGTGTGAGAATGTTGGTGAAAGAGGGGGGGGGGGACACATATAAGGAGGGACACCCAAATGCCACGGGAGAAAACGAGAGACAGGACCAACCCACCTTGTGCTTGGTGAGGATTGCCTTTGCGTCCTGGCTGCTGATGCGCCCGTGCAGCCAGTGCTTGCGCTGCATGCGTGGTGGCAGCTGGCACCGCGAAATTGCCTCCTTCTCCAGCGCCCCAGACGGCTGTCATTGCAGTGGCGGTAATGGGTGGTGGTAACGGTTGTGCTGTTGGGTGAGCAAAGCAGTCTCACAAACACACGTGCATACGAAGAAAGAAAACTGCAGAAGCATCACAGCTCGCCTTCAAATGCACAAGTCCATGTTGCCCTCTGCTTTCCACAATAACACCACTGCCACCACCATCACCACCGCCGCCGCCACCATTACCAGTGGTACGCACCAAGTCATGAAGCAGCTGTGCCGGCACCCATCCCTGCTGCTTGCTTGTCTCGTGCTCGCAGAAGTACCAGACGGGGTCGTCTGCTTGCAGCACCTTCAGTCGGTCGCCCTGCAGAAAACTGCAGGCGTTGAGGAGTTGGTGGGGCGCAGGTGTGTGAGTGACGGCATGTGTGAGCATGTGCATGTGTGCGTGCGTGCGTGCGTGTGTTTGTGTGGCGTGCGTGCGTGCATGCGTGCGTGCGTGCGTGTGTTTGTGTGGCGTGTGTGTGTGTTGATTATGATGTTGGGTAAAACGAAATAGTTGGTGAGTGCGTGGGAGTGTTGTGCACGCGATGCAACGGGCGCGCGTACCAGAGTTCTTCTGGCGACTGCGCCTGATGCCGCTTGGTGGCGATGGCCGTGCGTTCAACAGCACGCAGCTGCAAGGCACACACACACACACACACAATTGCACACAGTCAAGGCAACGGCGTTGCGGCCATAGCGGGTGGTGTCAGGAAGGTAGTGCAACAGTTGATTCACAAATGGCATGCGGACGCCAAGGGAAACGTAAGAAGGAAGGCTACCCCACGCGCGCGCGTGTGTGCTTGTGAAAACAAAAGCAAGAGGAAGCAGGAGCACGACGACGGCTGCATGCATGCGTACCTGGGTGGTGTTGAAAGGGTGGAGTGGAAACTCAAGCACTCTGCCGTCGCTGAGCGGGAAGCGGTAGAAGTTGTCCACGACATCGTCGAGGGATGAGAAGCACAGGTCGGCAACAAAGAAGTCACCCAGCTCGTGCGCAATGACCTAAGCCGTGTGGTAGGGCAGGGCATATGTGTGTGTGTGTGTGTGTGCGCGTGTGTGTGAGTGCGAGGGTGAGAGAGAGTGTGTGCGTGTGAGGGTGCGAGAGAGTGCGTGTGCATGTGTGTGTGCGTGTGCGTATGCGTACATGTGGGTGTGTATGTGAAGTGTGTATGTGGAGCGCGTGTTGTAAACGTAGGCCACGCATGACTTGATGACGTCGTCGTGGATGCGATTGGGACGCGTGCATGACAACACATACTGCACCTTGAAATGCTTGACACCGGATTCGACTCGAAAGCTGATGATGTAGTCGCCGACGTGGGTGATGGACTCGCGGACAAGGAAGGTGCCAGGCGGCTTGGCGCCAAGCATACGGCTGGCTTCTTCACGGGCCATCTGACCATGGAACCACCTGCAGTGGTGAGGTGGGGAAGGCGAGGTAGGAGGCGTCGGAGCACAAGATGAGCGGTAAGGTGGTGGGCGTTGCTCGTGTGGTTGTTAGTGTTGGTAAAGCTGAGTTGAGTGCGAGAGGCTCCCTGACTTACACATGGAGAGACAGCAGCACAGAGATAGATGTAGACAGGCAGACAGAGACAAACAGACAGACAGACAGACAGACACACACACACACATACACACAAACAGGCAAACTGGCAAACACATGGACACACACACACACACACACACACACACACACACACACACACACACACACACACACACACACACACACACACACACACACACACACACACACACACACACACACGACTCGTACTCGATGCGAGGCGGTGCAGTGCGATCCAGGCCAGCATTGGCCGCGCTCATGTCCTCAGCATCATCAAACTGGTTCTCCAGGTCACGCTGGATGCTGTAGATGCCGTCCTCGTCCATGCTGGTACCTCCCTTCTCTGCTTATGCCGCCGAGGTCCCTTGTTTGTTCGTCTCCCTTTGCGTACCTGTCCTTCACTGTGTCTCTCGTTTGTGTTTGTGTTTTGCTTTTTTTCCTCCCAGCAACAACGCACAACTCAACACGTCTGCTCTTCTTCTTCTTCTTCTTCTTCTCTTTTTTTGTGTGTTTTGTTTCGTGACCGTCAAAGCTCGTCAGTGGCCAGTGGCCAGTGGCAGGCGACAGAGGTGGGGATGAAAGGTGGAGTAGGAAGGAGGAAAGAAGCAGGGAACAGTGCAAGGTAGTAGACACACACGTACACACACACGCACACACGCAAGGGGGTTCTCTTATTCGGCAGCGTGCTTGCTCTGTTTGTTCTTGAGCTCAGCCTGTGCGTCGAGCTTGGCCAGGTACGCCTGCCGCTTCGCATACCACTCCTTCGACCCGTCCGCCGCCATTGCCTTGTCAAGCAGCTCATCCGCTTTCGGATCAACCTGGACACGTGTGTGTGTATGTAGTGTATGTGTGTGTGTGTGTGTAGTGTGTGTGCGACACAGCGTGAATGAAGATGGAAATGTTATTCACACTTCCAGCGACTGGCAGCACACACAAGTCCACGTCTGTACCTGCGAGAGTTCTCTGAAAGCCTCGTCGCCGACGAAGCAAATCTCGTAGCCATCCTGGACAGAGGAGCACGTGCACATTCGTGTTCAGTGAGATCAGGCACCAGGTAGAGCAGCAAACCCAATCATGTACGGAAGTGGGCATACGAAAGAGCACACGCACACGCACAGACAGAGAGACACACAGACACAGAGAGAGAGAGAGTGTGTGTGTGTGTGTGTGTGTGTGTGAGGTACACAAGTACACAACCACGCACACACACACAACACACACAGACAGGCACAGGCGCACACACAACACACACAGGCACAGGCGCACACACAACACACACGCACACAAGAAAGCATACATACACACACATACACACACACATACCGGGTCTGCGAGGATGACCACTTGGACGGTGGCCTTGCCAGGGGTGTCCAAGCTGATGAGAGGGGTCAGCACCTTGTGGCCCGCCTCCTCAGCCTTCTTCTGCTTCTCAGGCAGCTGCGCGCAAAACACACACACATATGCATTAACATGCAAACCCACGCACATGCACATGGGAAGTGGTGTCAAGTGACAATGCTTCGGTGCAAGTAGGGACAGGAGTTGTTTGATGGAGACGACCAACCTCAGCTGCAGGGCAGGCAAACGCGACGCGCCCGTAGGCGGAGGCGTGATTCAGGGGCTCAGCAATCTGGTGGAGCACGAGGGTTGCCTGATCCTCGCCATACGACAGGCTGGCTTCCTTGTCACTCTTCTCCACAACACTCATTCCGAGCAGTCCATTCCAGTACTCTGCAGGGTGGTAGGGAAACAGCACAAGGCACTCGCCATGTCAGCACAGCTGCTGTAATTGTGGTCGGGCGCTGCGCATGTTGCGGTGCACTGTGCACTGAACGACTTTCCAACCACACATGCACATGTGTAAGCACGGGCACATGTGCAAGCACATACTCACAGCACACAGACACACAGCACACAGGCACAGCACAGACACACAGCACACAGACACGCTCACTCACAGCTAAGAACGTGCACGAACCAAGGGACTTGGCGAGGGAGGTCACGTTGAGCACAAGGCCAGTGACTGGGTCCATGCCTTCAGCAACATCGGCATTTGTCTAGGAGATGATGCAGAACACAGCATCAATGACGTGCAGGGTGCGTGAGAGCACGCCCCTTCAACAAACATGGCTAGCGGTAGTAGTGGTTGGAAGCGGCATGACCAGCGGTGGAGCTTGGAACACATGGGTGAAGGTGCATTTGTGCCCAATACGTACAATTTCAAAGTTGTAGCCGCCTGGCGCTTGGACCTTCAGCTGGGCGTCTGACAAAGACTGAACCGGGAACTCATCCTTGAACTGCATGGCGTTCTTGAAGGCTGCCGTTGACGACACCTTGATGCAGTTGTAGTCGTTCCCCAAATCGTAGTGCTTGACGCCATAGTTGTACGTCAGCTCAACTACAAAGTGGTTGTCCTCTGGGCCATACCCCACCATGGACTTGGACCACTTGCCGTCATATGGCCTGAGATATTTGTTGGGTGAGGGGGTTGGTTCATCAGAGGCCACGTGCGAAGCACAATGAGATACATCACAAGCAAGCAAGCAAGGCACAACAAATTCAAGCAGACAGTTTGGCTGTCAGACACACAGACAGACACACAGACACACAGACAGACACGGACACACAGACAGACAGACACAGACACACAGACAGACACAGACACACAGACACACAGACACACAGACACACAGACACACAGACACACACCCGTTGCACTGGGCGTCGCAGCCTTCCTCGAACTCTTCGTGGCGAAGCACACGCATGCCAAGCACGCTGCGATAGAACTTGATGGTCTGGCCGCGGTCTGCGACCTTGAACACCCAGTGAAGCATCCGTGGCATCGCTGCTGACCCTGAAGAAGAAGAACAAGAACAAGATGGAGGAGGAGAAAGGTGGCAGTGGTGGTCGCGGTGGTGGTGAGAAATGGATGGGGAAACGTCTTGTAGTCCTGCCTTGTTGCTTGCCTTGTCTGATGAGAAATGACAGCAAAGTCAAAATTGACTTGAAAAAGCGAATTTGCCTTTTCCATCAACATCGTGCAAGAAAGAAAGCAGACGAAGCGACCACGCTGCACAGAACCCCACACAGCACACCAAACAAGCCACAGCCAGCCAACCATGTTCGAGCAGCGCCAAGCGTCTCCCGAGGAGCAGGCCGCCATGCGCCAGGCGGTGATCCAGAACGTCGTTGTCTTTGGTGTTGTCGTCGGTCTCATCCGTGCAGGTTTGTTCCCTCTGTGCGAAATTGCATGCATGTGGGTGGGTGTGTTTTGAGCGTGTGAGTTTGTGTGTGTGTGTGTGTGTGTTTGTGTGTGCGAGCGTGAGGTTGAGTGCACGCATGCGCATGTGCACTGCGCATGTGCACACGCGTACTTCCATGCACGTCGAAGCGCGCAACTCCACGTTTCCATGTGTGACTCAAGTGTCGAGAGTTGCCAAGGTTTTATTGTCGCATGCACTCCATCTTGCTTGTCCCACTCACATTTGTTCTGTTCATCGTTGCTGTTGTTGATTTGCACGTGTTGTGCACGCACGTTCAGGACCCAAGGTGGTGTCCTTCATCTCGGAGAGCCTCTAAGCGAAGCCCACGACCACTCACACACCCTCGCACACAAATGCACCCGCACTACTGGATGCTCTTCCTCGTACCAACCTGTGTCAAACCCTGACCACCTACCTACCTTTGTGCCTTTCCAACTCTTTTCCAATTCTTGTCCAACCCGACTTCTCCCCTCTTTCCACAAACGTGACACACCCGCCCACCATTTGTTGGCTTCCCATGCTGTTGTTAATAGTGCTTCACACACTATGTGACTCGTGAGACGGACAGGAAGTGTCCACAAAATTACAATAGGACACAGGCAAGAGCACATTGCGGTCACTGTGAAGTTTCGCACATCAACAGTGATATCGTGGTCACTGCGGGGTTCAAACACGACCACAACACAGTGGCGCATCTGTGGGGTTAACGCGGCCAACATCCCGTGACAGCGCCTTCACGCGGTTTCGTGCCAAGTCGCCAAGGTTCACTGGATGGGAATTGCGGATCCTGTTACTGCTGGCCATCATCCTCGGGGGCAGCATACGGGCTCATGAACGGTCCAAGAAACCCGTTGTGTGCGTTCACGTACGCGTAGAAGGCGGTGGAGTTTGTGGGCGCTGCGTCTTTGGGCGGGTGATACTCGTTGTTCAGGCTGTCGAACAGCGCAAGCATCTCCATCACCACGAGAGGGTGCTCCTTTGCAACATTGTGTTGCTCGGTCATGTCCTTCTGCAGTGCGCGAGGTGGAGAGGAGTGCACATGCATGAGAGGGACGTTGACCGGGGGGGGGTGGTGGCGAGGTGGCGAGGAGGCTCGACAGATGATGGGGTACGTAATGCCAGGTCATTTGCAACAAAACAAATGCACCGAATCGGCCATTGCACAGAGAACACACAGTCGCACACGCAGATACAAACGAACAAACAGAGACACAGACAGACAGACAGACAGACAGACAGACACACACACACACACACACACAGACACAAACACACACAAACACAGACACAGACACACAAAATCAGACACAAACGAACAAAACAAACACACACACACATGGATACAAACGAACAAAACAAACTACTGCACACAACGACACCTCCCCACCTTGATGTTGAAGAGGCAAGGGCTTTCACGCGGGCACTGGAGGGTTTCCTTGGGCGGATCTGGGACGGAGGCGTTTGGCGCGAAAAAGCCAAACCAGTTTGCCCACTTCATATCCGGGTCCACAAACAGCTTCCAGTCGCCCTTGCGGATGGCGCCCGTAATGTTTGACGTGAACATGCGGTGGTCGTGCACGATAAAGTCACGTGGGGACTCCGACACGGCACCGCTGATGTAAGGCCACATGTCGATTGCGTCAAGCGGCGCAATGCCGCCGGGGTCAGCAGGGTCCACGCCAGCGACAGAGCAGAGCGTGCTGTACCAATCGCACACGTGCATCAGCCCGTCCAGCCGCTTCCCGCGCATATGTGCAGGCAGCACGGGCCCCGAAACAAACGTTGGCGTGCGCACGCCGCCCTCGAAGTTGGTGTGCTTCGATCCGCGCAGTGGGTAGTTTGAGCCGCACATGCATGCGCCACCTCTGGAATCGGGAACAACGTTCTTGCACCCGCCATTGAACGACCCCATCGTGGGTGAGCCGTTGTCCTGGTTCGTGTGGGTGTGGGGAGAGGGGTGAGGGTGGTTGGTATTGTTGTTTAGGCAAGGGGGGGGGGCGTGTTGTGAATGGAAGTTCAAGCTTAAGGTTAGGGTTAGGGTAACAGATCACAAGCATGTAATGTAAACACACACACACACACACAACGAGTAGGCAAGCAAGCAGAGGGTGCAACGTACAGATGTCCAGACAAGGAGGGTATCGTTCCACATGCCCGCTGCCTTGAGCGCATCCGTCACGTTCCTCACAGCCTCATCCACGCCTGCAACGCATGCAGACACGGGAATGCAAACACAGTGGCGTGCGTCAGTTATGGCAGCCATTAACGCCACAACAAGAACAAGAACAACAAGAACAAGAAGAACAACAACAACAACAACTTAAACAACAACAACTTAAACAACAACAACAACAACAACAACAACTTAAACAACAACAACTTAAACAAGAACAACAAGAACAAGAACAAGAAGAACAAGAAGAACAACAACTTAAAACAACAACAACAACAACAACAACAACAACAACAACAACAACAAACAACAACAACACCAGCAGCAGCAGCAGCACCACCACCACCACGCTCCCATCCACATACCCGAGATCATGCCGTAGAAGGTGCTCTTGAGGCCCGCGTCGTCGCCAGTGAAGTTGTACAGTTGCGCCAGCCGCACGGGCGACTGCGTTGGCGCATGCACGTCATCTATACGCCGTGTGGTGCGATGTGAGCGCGGTTGGCAACGCTGCTGCTGATGAAAGTGGGGGAAGGGGCTTTGCGTTTTCAGATCACAATCCAAGCACGTGTTTGACACACACACACACACACACAGGCACACACACAGGCACACACACAGGCACACACACACACACACACACACACACAACGTCTTACGGAGGGCAAAGTAGATGAAGAGCGGGGGCGCGTCGCCTGTTGCGTTGCGGAGTTGGGCGTTGTTGCGGATGATATCGAGGGCAGCATCAGTGAACATCTTGCCCGTCCACGTGCCGTTCATCCCGTACGCAGGTGCTTCTGTGATGCAGCACACAGAGCAATGGAGGGCGAGGATGGTGATGGTGGTGGTGGTGGTGGTGGTGAGCAAGGAGAAAGCAGAAGGGTGATTGCTACATGTAAACAGAATGCACGAGCAAGCGCGCGCACACATGCACACATGCACACAGACAGACATGCACACACATGCACACACACACACACACACACACACACACACACACACACACACACACACACACACACCTTCGTCCCACAGGTCCACAGCTGGTGGGCTCACGAATGCGCGTTGCGTGTAGTGGTTTTCTCCTCCTGCGTGTAAGACAAAGGAGAAGGGAAGAGCGAAAGTATTGAGCGAAGAACGGGTGTGGTGTGAGATGGGTGCACACGAGCACGCTGATTGGATCGCCACCAGCCACAGCATGCAGCAAGCACAGACCTGTCAAGAAGCCAAACCTGCAGACAAAGCAAACCTTGTGGTGTGAGATAAGACTGGAGTGAAGGTGCTTCAAACTGGTTGTCACATACATGCTGTGTCCGTATCGAGACAACACACGAACAAACACACACACAGACACGAGTCACAAGCACAAAGAAACACACACGCACACACACACACAAACACACAAACACACAAACACACACACGCACACGCACGTTGTATCAAAGCCGCGGTAGCGAGGCGTGTACTCCTTCTTGTACATGCCAAGGTGCCACTGCACAAATCGTTATACATGCGCAAACACCAGGTGCACGTGAGTAGAAGCAACGCACACACACACACACACGCACAACCCAAGCGCGAACGTGCTTACAGCGCAGAGAACACACCTTGCCGATGTGGTGCGTGGAGTAGTTGGCCTGCTTGAGCTTGTCGGCGAGCGTTGTGTAGGAGAGGTCAAGGCCCAGCATGCGCGTCGGCGGTAGCAAGTTGGTGTTTGTCATCTCATGTTTGTACGGAAAGCGTCCACTAGCAAGACGAAGCGAGCCAGCATCGAAGGTGGAGGGGGAGACGAAAGTGAGGGGGCGCAGTGCATGCAAGCAAGGAAGATCAAAAGCGTCCTCGACGCAGTGTCCAGAGCACACACACACACACACACACACACACACACACACACACACACACACACACACACACACACACGCACACGCACACACGCACACACACACACAAAGCATCAAGTTGCATACGTGAGAAAGCTGGCGCGGGTTGGAGAACAGAACCTGCAAGCAGCCACAAGTGTGCATGCGTGTGTGAGTGTTTGTCATCATCGGTAGCTATGAGCGTGAGCGAGGCTCTTGAGTGAGTGGACAGC
>NW_004457740.1:1951718-1984218 GCF_000188695.1 Salpingoeca rosetta | reverse complement strand
CCATGGACATGACGGCTGCGGTGCGGCTGTACGCGAGGCGGGCAGCATACCACCGCGCAGGCTCGGGGAAGTTGGTGTAGAACCACTCGCTGAACACGGGCGGGAACCGCGGCAGCACGTGGTTCACAAACACTTGCATCTGAGGCACACAACGGTGAACACACGGTGAACCCGATGTGCCGAGTAAGAACAGCAGCACGATACCATGGTTCTGTGATAACCCCCAAACAAACACACACACACAGCCACCCACAACCACACAACCACACACACACACACACAACCACACACGTACACACAACCACACACACACACATGCGCATGCACTCCGCCATGATTCAAGCTCACCTGTGATGGAACACGGCCATCCTTGGCGTGTGTGCGTGGATTGCACAGCGCTTTGATCTCAGATGTCCGCGCGTGCAGGCCACGCGATTTGTAAATGTCGATGAGAATCGGGCGGAACCCTTTCGTGTGTTGTACCTGAACATTGGCAGGTGTTTGAACATGTAAACGCAGCAAGCAAAGCAGCGTCGTGAGTTGTCAGAAACACAGTTGTCGCACAGTACGTCCTCTGTCGTGGTGCGAGCGACTCACCCATTCGATGATACCGCAGGCCTCGTTGAGCGGGATGACGCCGTACGTGCGAATGTGCATCTGCCGCTCGCGCGCCGCCGGGTCGCCCTTGAGCAGCTTGTTGATGACGCTGTTGAAGTCCATAATGCGGTTGTCCTTGCGTAGGTCATCGTCGGGCTTGCACAGAAACGGGTACGACTTGCCGTCGTTGCCGCGAATGCTGATCTTGCGCGGCCGCTGCAGACTCACCAGCACGCTCACCTTGTCCTCAAACCGCTGAATGGTGGGCGGGCTCGGGGTGAACGGGTCGTAGGTGCGCAGCGAGCCGCGGGATGTTGGCAGCGTCACCACCATCGCCTCTGACGTGGGAATGATGATGGGGCCGTGTAGACGGAAGTCACTGCGAATATGTATGTGTATGTGTGTGCGTTTGTGTGCGTGCGTGCGTGTGTACGTGTGTGTGCGTGTGTACGTGTGTGTGTGTGTACGTGTGTGTGTGTGTGCGTGCGTGCGTGCGTTTGTGTGCGTGTGTGTACGCGCGCGTGTGTGTATGTGTGTGTGTATGTGTGTGTGCGTGTGTGTGGTTAACGTGAGCTATCAGTCGAGGTTTCTGCATCAAGCGAGATGCGCAATTCCATCGTCCCAACAACTCATGTTCACGCTCAAACACAACACATGGAAAAGCTCGAGCCAACGTCTACACGTACCCAAAGTAAGAGCGAAGGCTGACTGAGGACACATCCTGCGCAACGGGCTTCTGGCACACGTTGAGCAAGTACTTGATCAGCTTCTGGAAGAGCTCAGAGATGGAGCGTGCCTCCTGTTCAAGGCACAAGCACAGCGGTGAGTGCAGACGCCATGGGCTAATAACAACAAAGCTACCCCTTTGCCGAACACAAACCGGCCAGCCCTCTATCGCACACAGCACACACACGCACACGCACGCACACACGCACACACACACAGCATACATCGAAGCGACACTGCACGAAACCCGCACCAACACGCACAACGCAACACACACACACACACACACACAGCGCACCGCCTTGGTTGCCCGCTTGATGAGCTCCATGTAACGTTTTGTGCGGAACTTGAAGGTGGACTGGGAAAGTGCCGTGATCATCCACAGCGTCTGCTGCGGGTGGTTCTCAATCAGCTTGGCAAAGATCTTCACCAGCCGATCAAAGACGTGGCTGTTTGGGTGACAAATGTGCGAGGAGAGGTGGGGCAGCGCAGTGAGGAACTGGAACGAGTAGATGCTGTCCACCAGCAAGTCAATCTCCTTGTGGATGGACTTGAGCACGGCGTCGGAGGCCGGCGGCAGATCTTTGGGCTTCTGCAGCGTCTTCTCGGATACAGTGGCAAGCCGCGAGCCATACTCCAGCCACAGCGTGAGCAGGCGTGGCAGCGCCTGGAAGGTGTGCATGCACCCATGCCGCAGCGACAGCCCGTAGTGGCGGATGATGTGGGGCAGGTCCAGCTCCTTCACCTCGCCAACCTGCAGCAGGCCGTCGTGATACTTGGCCAGGGCGTAGTGCGCCTCGTCCCATGCCTCGTCCTCCTTGGCCAGCTGCTTGTAGTGGGCCAGCACCTCAACCGCCGTGAACCGCGACGTCGCCGCCATCCACTTGCCAACCAGCAGCCGCGCGTCGTTGTACTTTTGCTTGCCCATGCTCTCCGAGTTGGCGGCGAGGTGCTTCTGCAGGCTCACCAGCGCCTCGTGCTGCTCGCCGCGCTCCCACCGCAGCTTGGCCTGCTCCAGCGCGACCTCGGCCAACAGGCCCGGGGAGGGCTCCGTCCCCTGCACACGAAGCAGCGCCGTGTACGACGTGTCCAACAGCCGGCTCTCCCGCGCAGCCTGGGCCGTCTGCAGCCAGCACGCGCCCTGCATGTCGCGCAGCTTGCTTGCCACGGGCGCCTGCAGCTTGAGCGTGCTCTCCACCAAATCCAGCAGCCCGCGCCGAAGCGACAGCAGCGCCTCCCGGTCCTCAAACGTGTGCTTCGTCAGCTTGTAGCTTGTGGACCACTGGCTGTCGAGCTTGCGCAGCCGACTCAGCACCACCGTGCAAGGCAGCTCCTCAATGGGCCGCACCCGTGTCAGCATGGGCGAATGTCTTCCTGCCGCCGCGGATGTTGAAGAGGTCAGCGATGCTGCGGCTGCTGCTGCGGCTGCTGATGATGATGATGCTGCTGTGGTGGTTGGCGATGATGGGAGAAGGAAAGAGCGCACAACGTGCTCAAATTCGTGCAGCATCTGCAGCCGCAGCACCTGCGGATATGCCTCTGCGTACGAGTCCGACGCAATCGGGGACAGCGTCACCAGCGGCTGCAGGACACAGTCGCGCGAATGCTCGAGCACGGCCGTGAACTTGGTTGCGTCGTGTTGCCGGGCAGCGCTGAACAGGAGTGCAAGCTGTGCTTGGAAACTGGCCGGGAGACGGCTGCTGAAGAAGGATGCCCCGTTAATGCCACCATGGGCGCTTGTAGCACCGCAGGACACGTTGCCACCGCCGGTTGCTGTCGTTGACATCGATGCTGCCGCTGCTGTAGCGATGCGCTCACCAAAACCGACAGCAGATGAGGCCGTGGTTGACGCGGCCGTGGCTGCGGCTGCGGCTGCTGCTGCTGCTGCTGCTGCCAGCGATGCGCCCGTCTCTGGCTGCAAGAGGCACGCAGCATGCGCGGGACTCGGGCCGACAGCGCCGTTGGTCACACTGCCGAGGCCACCAATGCCACCACTACCGCTGGTGGCGTTGCTGCTGAGTGAGAAATGGTGGTGATGATGCGCAGGGCCGAGCAGAAGCTCTGGCTCTGCGTTGTCAATCACGTCCCACTTGCCGAGCTTCCACGCCGCCTCAAACCTGTAATCGCTGACCACACCGCGCCATGCCGGCTGCTGCGTGGCCAGGCCCGTGGCGGTGATGAAAGCGCTCTCCATGTGCCCGAGCTTCATCTGGCACTCCAGCAAGCCGCAGTGGTAGTCCAGGTTGCCTGCGTGCATGCGCAGCCCTTGCTCGTAGCAGGACAGTGACTCGGTCCAGTGGCCCGTTGCCCTGTGGTCGAGAATTTGCTCCTCAAGCGACGTGTGCGTGCGCGTGGCCGCGACGCCGAGCATGCCGTCCGGGTCGCGCAGCGCAGCGTACGTCTGCTGCAGAAAGGGGAGAAACTCCTTGCGCACGCGCTCCTCGTCCGGGCCATGGCGCATCTTCTTCAGATACAGCTCGCTATGCTTGAGTGCACGCGTGTAGTCGTTGCAACGGAAGGCCGCGCGAGCCAGTTCGTCCTGCGGCATGCGGTCCAGAAACGCCTCCACGTACTGCAGGTCGGGTGGCACGTTGACCACGTTGGCGGCGCCGCGGCGGCGCTGGCGCGAGCTTGGGATGAGCGAGTAACGGCGCTTGGCCGCCCAGCGCGTCAGGTTGTCCACAATCGCAAACACAATCTTCGTGCTCAGCAGCATGTACTGCGCACGCGTGTGCGACGTGAGACGCGACGATGCCTGTTGTTGTTGTTGTTGTTGTTGTTGTTGCTGCTGCTGCTGTTGTTGTTGTTGTTGTTGCTGCTGGTGGTGGTGTTGGCGCGCACCTGTGCAGGCTTGGCCCGTGGCTGAGGTGGTGTTGAGCGTTGTGTCGAGGGTGGTGTTGTTGAGGGTGGTGTTGTTGAGGGTGTTGTTGTTGTTGTTGTTGTCGTGGGTGTTGCGGTTGAGCACGGCAGCCATGAGGTGCGCGTCTCCCAGCACGACGCTCGTGTCACCAGGAAGGTTGAGCGAGCTTCGGCTTGCCATGCGGCTGCTGGCAAGACTGACGCTGCCACGGGAGGGTGTGCGGTTGCCCAGCGTTGCAGTAGCAGCAGCAGCAGCAGCAGCAGCAGTGCCGGCGCCAGTCGCGGTTGTGGCCATGCCCAAGACGGAGGCGTCAGCCATGGCGGCGTGCAGCGGCATCTCGCCTCGCAGCACAGCGAGAATCTCCTCCACAACCTGGTCCACGAGCTGCTGCTGCCGCACCTCGGCCTCCATGACGACGTAGCGCACAATATACGGCATGAGGAACGTGCTCATGTCGTGGCTGTCGCGGAACATGGCGTGGCACGCCGCAAAGAGCTCGCGCTCCATGAAGAACCGGTCGCCGTCGTGGTCATCCGGAATGTCGATGCCGTGCCGCCGCTTTGTGCTGTGCGATGCGCCGTGCTTGGCGGCGTCCGCCTTTGCCTCGTCGTCCGCGGGTTGGAAGAAGTTCTTGATGAGGTGAAACGCCCACTTGTCCATCCACTGCTGGAAGGAGGTGCAGGTGCTGAAGAACGGCTGCCCGGCGTATTCGCTCGGCCGCGCCCACTTGCGGCCCTTGCGCGTGTACATGGACGCGGCGTAAGGGAAGGCCACCAGCCGCACCGTCTTGTCCAGCTTTGGCCAGAACGACGGCGCCTGCGGCTGCGTCATCTCCACGGTGAGCGTGGGCGGGCAGCCAAGCGCCTTCAGGCACTTTTGCAGCGTGAGGGCGGCGCGGTCCTGGGAGGAGTTGTCGTTGGCGGAGAGCAGGGCGCGCACGAGGTGGTCGCTCACCAGCCGCATGACAAACGCGTCCTCCTTGATGGTCATGCAGAAGAGGTCCTGCACCGTGTCGTGCAAGGGCACGGGCCCGATGCGGCCCGGGTCTGTGGCGCCAAAGAGGCCCAGGCAGCGGCCGCAGCGACGCCGGAACGCGCGGCTGGCGTCGCGGCAGCCGTTGAGGGTGGCGGAGAGCAGGCGCACCACCACGCTGGACAGCGAACCCTCCTGCTTTGGGCCCTCGGCAACATCCGTGCTGAGCAGGCCGCTGGCGTTGTGCTTGCGCAGCAGCTGCTCCAGCTTGGAAAACGCCAGGGCGCGCACCTCGGACGACTCGTGCAGGAGCGCCTTTGTCAGCTGCTGGAACGAGCGCATGAGCGCGTCAACCTGCCGCGGTTCCAGCACGTCCGAGGCGCTGCCGTCGTCCCCGCCCGTGCTGCCCTTGGCCGTCGTGGCGGCGCTGCTGGCTCCGTCTCCAGCGTCCGCGCCCGCGCCCGTGGCGGTCGCAGATGTCGGCGTGAGCGACGGCAGGCTGCCTTCCAGCTTGTGCGTGTGCTTGTCCAGAACCTCGTTGACGGCGGCAAACACGGGCAGACGCGGCAGGCAGAAGATGTTCTGGCAGTACTCTGCAAAGATGTCCTCGTTCTGCACAATGAGGCCCTCCAGCACGTGCGCCGTCTCCCGCGGCCGCGTTTCTGCGCAGCGAATCGCCATCACAATCAGCTGCACCAGGATCGACCCGAGCGCGGGCTTGGACAGCAGTTGTGCAAACCGCAGGCACGCCTTGAGCGCCAGCGGCTCCAGGCTCCTTGTGTGCATGGCCGTGTTGATGACACGCAGCGCGGGGATGCGCATGAGCTCCAGGTTGCGCTCGCCCAGCACCTCAATCAACGCAAGGAAGCCGCCAATGGCCCTGCGGCGCTCTGTAATGACGTCGCTGGCAACACACGTGCGCAGCAGCGTGAGCATGGCCAACACAAATGGCTTGAGAAACGCCTGCAGCTTCCTCCTTTCTGCAGTCTCGCCCGCCCGTCCATCAGCATCAGCACCAGCGTCGTCGTCGTCATGTTCCGGCATTGTTGCGGTTGTTGTTGTTGTTGTTGTGGTAACTGTGCCCTTGCTGCGGCTATGTCGCGATCCTCTGCGCTTCGACTTGGCTGCGGGTGAACGAGACTTGCTGCGGGCGGACTTGCCCGTTTTAGGCGATCGCCCCCGCGCCGGCATCCGTCCTCGTGCCCCCGCCTTCCTTGACGCACCGTCTGTGGTGCCGTCGTCGTCGTCGCCATCACCATCGTTGTCAGCATCGTCATCATCCAACAGGATCACCTCATCATCGCCACCATCAGCGCCATCGCCGCCGCCATTGGTGCGACGGCCCGTCTTCTTGCTGGTGCCTCCGTCACTCGCCGCCTCCCTGCGCTGCTGCTCCTCCGCCTCGTGCTGCTTGCGCCCAATCTCGGCGTGCTCCATGACCAGGTGCAGGGCGGCGCTGAACCGCGTGCGCTTGTGGGCAAGCTCGTCCGGGTCGAGGAACATGATCACCCGGTACAGAATCTGCAGCGCGGAGAAGGAGATGACAATGTCTGGGCGGTCGTGGGCGTGCCGGCGGTAAAACTCAAACACCTCCGACAGCTGGGACGACGGCACGCTGATGAAGATGGCGGAGAAGATGAAGCCGGCCATATCCACACCAAGGTAGTCCGGGGACTTGCGCACCACCTCGGACAGGCGAAGCAGCACCTTCTTCTTCTTGTGCTTGAACACGTGCGGCAAGGTGTACTTGAGCGTGCTGTTGAAGAACTCCAAGCGGGACGTGTCAAACAGCAGCCGCACTACGGCCTCCGGCACGGGGTTCTCGGCCAGCGTGTCCACGAGCCCGCACGAGAGGCTGGTCATGTGCGCGCGTGTGATGTCGCACACGCGCTTGTTGCGTTGCTTGGCGTAGGCCTGCACGGCGCTCACGGCGACGGCGGCCGGCTCGGGCTGCTGCAGACACATGACCATGATCAGCAGGGACAAGAACGCTTCCTCCTGCTGCGGGGTGGCAGAGCGAGCAAGGCACTGCGCAATGGTCTCCACAAGCACTTCGAGCATGTCGGTGTGCGGGTGCTGCGCAGCCGCCGTCACCGCCGTGTACAAGTCCTTGGAGAGCTGATCGCAGGCGTGCGTGTCGAAGCGGGGCGAAACGCACGCCAGGCATGTGGACAGCGCCTGGCGGACGCACCGGGGCTGTTGGCTGCACGCCAGCAGCACCGATCGTAGCACGCTCGACGACCACGCTGTATGCGACACCAAGGCGCCTCTGACACGTGCGTGGTCGCGTCGGCACAAGGCCGCACCACCACCACCACCACCATCACCACCATCACCACAAGCATACCCGTCCAAATCACCGCTGTCCACGTTGGTGTGACGGAGGGCATCCACATTTTGCTGCTTGTGCTGCTTCTGAACCGTGTGCGTGGTGTTGCTGGTGCTGTTGTCCTTGTCAAGGGAGAAGGGAAATAGGTGGTGATACGCGACGAACGCGCGCAACGCCAACACACGCGCGTGCGGGGACCCAAATGTTGCCAGTGGCAAGAAGCTCTCAAACGCCACCAGGTTCCCACGAATGCGGCCGCGAGTGCTGGTGAGACCATCGTCGTCCATGTCATCCTTCGCTGTGTCCATCACGGTCACCGTCATTGATGCGGAAGCGCTGGGGCCTGTCGCTAACATGGTCTGTGCTGGGGCGTGCCGTTGAAGCACAATGCCACCCTCGCATGATGGCGTGGGTGATGCGCAACTGGCAAATGGATGTGTGGTAGAGGCGGAAACAACTGCAGCCGAGATGGCAAAGGATGCGCTGGTGGAAAGGTCGCAAGTGGCACTAATCGAGGTGGCAGCACGGGGCTGTGTTGCTGCCTCTGCCGGTGCTGTGCCACCGTCTTCAGTCGATGGCGGTGCTGGTGCTGGGGGCACGGCGGCCGCAGTGTCGTGCGGGCTGTGATCGCATGACGCATGGCACAGGGCTGGCGAGGGGTCCTGCCAGCGCAGGGAGTGCGCGGCGTGGGGACAGCACGGATGGCAGGTGAGGGCCACGTGCGCATCTGGTTCAAACAGCAGCACAGCGAGCTGATGCGCCACGCGGGACAGCGTTGCCGACAGCACGTCCACAGCAGCACTCGATGATGTGGCGGCTGCCGCAGCAGAGCTGGTGAGGGAGTTGGCGATGGCGCAAACGGTGGTGTAGAGTTCACGCTGACTCTGCGACAGCCCACCCGCAGATGAACAGCTCCGGGCAAACAAGACCGGCAGCGCACGCAACGCTGCCACCTGCAAGTGCAGCCGTGCGTTGATGGTGGCTGCATTGCTGCCGTGAGCGGTGCTGGAAGTGGTGGTGGTGTTGGTGGTGTTGTTGGGGTTGTCGTTAGTGGTGTGGGTGTGGGAGTTTGCGTGTAAACACAAGCGGAACATGGTGTTGCTGAAGGTGTCTTCCTTTCGCCGAGGGAAGAGCGCAATGGCAAACAAAAACTCGTCCACCCATCGCGTTGCTGTGCATGCGTGTTTGCCGTTCTTGTCGCTTGGGCGTTGCCGCTGCAGTTCCGCTGTCAGTTGCGATTGCTGGAAGGGCTGGGTGCAGGATGCAGAGTCGTGTGGAGGCACGGTCCAGTCAATGTGGGCTGCGAGGGAGCGCATGTCGGGGATGGTGGAGTTCACAGCAGCTTTGGCGGCACCATACTGATCGTCATCCATATCACTTGGTGGCGGTGGTACATCGGACAGCAGCCACGGCAGCATGCAAACACCCTTAACCAGCAGCAGCGTGTCGGGTGGAATGGCGAGGCCGGGAATGGCCAGGAGGGAGCACATGACACTGGCGAGGAGATGAAGCGTTGTGGGCAGGTGTGCATCTCGTGGTAACGACTCAAGCACCGGCTGCCACAGCGCTGCCATGTCGGAAAGCCGCAGTTGTGCAGGCGTTACAGCGGGCTCCACAGCCACACAAGCAGCAGCCAAGCGAAACACGTTTGCCTGGCATGACAGGCACAAGTGCTGTGTGTGTGTGTGTGTGTGTGTGTGTGTGTGTGTGTGTGTGTGTGTGTGTGTGTGTGTGTGTGTGTGTGAGTGAGTGAGTGAGTGAGTGAGTGAGTGAGTCAGGGAGTGAGTCAGGGAGTGAGGCAGGGAGTGTGTCAGGGAGTGTGTGAGAGTCAGTGAACAAGAGTCAGTGAATGTGCGTGTGCGAGTGGGACAGTGAGTGAGTGAGTGAGTGAGTGCATGTTCGTGGGCACGTTCTCCGTTCTGAACGTACCACATCCTGCCAAGGTGTGTTTCCAGACTTGAGCTGGTGGATGACGTCGTGGGTGAGCTTGACCGTTGTTCGCACAGCCTCGGCAACCAGCCAGATGCTGCTCGCACCTCCCTGTGCAGACGCACCACGCTGCTGGTTCTGTTGTTTCGGGCGCTTTGGGTCGGGCGCACCGTCACCGTTGTCATCGTTGTGATCCGCGGCGTGCTTGAAGACGTGGGCCGGGTCTGTGGCGTGCAGCCACGCAGCGCGGTCTTCCCGGCTTGGAAGGTGCACCAGCCATCGCACCGCAACAAACAAGACATACACGCTGCTTTCGTGCACTTGAAGCGTCGTGAGGCGTCGCATGCTCGCATGCAGCAGGTCAACTACCATCGGCGTCCATCCCTGTTTGGTGTGACGTGTTGCACATGCGCGGTGGAATGTAACAAGCGGCGTGGCGTGTGAATGCGTGTCGTGGATGGACAACTGGAGAGGGGCTGATGGACAAATGGAGGCTTATGCGTGGACAGCGGTCAAGACGTGTAGCGTGCAGAAAATCGTGGTCTTGAAAAAAACTACCGAGAGTGTGTCGGAGAACTTGGCTGTTGGGTGGGACGCAGCGACTAACGCGCCATCCAGGAAGCGAAAGCATGCCATCTGTTGTGCACGGGCAATTGTGCAATGTGTGTTGTGTATGTGTGTGTGTGTGTGTGTGTGTGTGTGTGTGTTGTTGTGTGTGTTGTTGTGTGAGGGGCGTTGGCATGGAAAGCAGCGGCCCCTCAAAACCTGCACTTGCATACGAACATGCACACATGCACACACACATGCACACACACGCATTACAGCCACACACACGCACGCACGCACACATATTATACACATATTATGTTGCGTACAAACCCTGGTGCTTGGGATGACATGGGGACGGAAGAGGACAGTGAGGGGAAACTGGGCAGGGCAGCGCAGCTGCACTTGAGGCGATGGGGTTGATGGCAACGCAACCATAGCGAGTGGGTGCGCACCACCACCAAAACTGCCACTCTTGCTGCTACTGCTCGTGACAGTTGGTGCTGCCAACGATGAAGAGTCAATGGCACTCTCAAGTAACGCTCGCAACGCACCCTGCGGGCAACGTAGACGCACCAAGCAAGGCATGTGAGCAGCGTTTCAACGCAAGCAATGCGTGATGCGTACAGCACACAGCAATGATCATGTGTGTGCGTGTGTAGTTGTCTGAGCATACATGTGCTCAAGTAGCCACGCTGACCTGTGTTTCTGTATGCTTGAGGAGCGGTTGGTGCGCACACACGAGAAAGAGGGAGGATAGGGTCAGCTGCATGAACACGGGCGTGAGTGTTGATCGACCAGGCTGCATTGTCCACATGTGACGCAGCGCCCTGAAGAACATCTGTCGTGTGTAAGTGTCAGTGTGTGTGGTGTGAGAGTGTGTGTGTCAGTGTGTGTGTGTAAGTGTGGTGTGAGTAAGTGAGCGAGTGAGTGGGTGAGTGAATACGCAAACAGGCAAGCGAACAGGTGTGTTGTCAGGGTGCAGTGCAAACAAAAAAATGACGCATAACATAACCACCACACACACACACACACATTCACAAACACATGAGACACGCACGCACCGTCGCCATGGTAGGGGTTGCGATATCAAAGATGGAAGGGGCAAGGTGGTTGAGGTAGCGCGTGAGGAGGGATTCACCAAACGCACAGCGCTCCACCAAGAGACCAAAGAGTGGCTGCAGATGTGCCAGTGCGTTGACCACCGCCAGTGGCCGGAGGCGGAGAGGGCTCGTTGCATCTCCATCATGGCTGCTGGTGGTCGTGGTGGTGGTGGTGGCAGTGTAATTGGTGTTCATGTTGTTGGCACAGAGCAAGCGCAGGTGAAACGAGTGATGAGGGCAGTGAAGAACAGAGTCGTTGTTTGGGCTGGTGTGTTCTCAGTGCAAGCACAGAACGGACACTTGCTCTTGTTGTGTGCGTCCTTTGCACTCCATCAAACCGCACACCTGGATGCGGACCGAAGATGCAGCTCTGCGGGCTCGACAACGCTGGCTTCGCCTTTCTGGCGGCTCGTTTGCACCACTGCTCGCGCGCGCGCGCGCGTGTGTGTGTGTGTGTGTGTGTGTGTGTGTGTGTGTGTGTGTGTGTGTGTGTGTGTGTGTGTGTGTGTGTGTGTGTGTGTGAGTTTCACAAATACGAGGCGTATGAGATGCGTTGGAAGAACACAAAGAGGAGGAAGGAGGAGGAGTTGGGGGATACAGGCAGAACGTGCATCGCCGCCAGAAGATGCTGCACCTTGATGCAGGTAGAACATGTAGTCCAGGGCGAGGATGGCAATGGGCTCCAAGTCAATGCCAGTCTCCTCCGATGCCTGAGTATGTGGTTGTGCATGACAGACCAGGGTGAGTGGGCAGACAGAATGGCAATGCAGCGCAGTGTATCGCAGCGCAGCGCAGTACGGTGAAGTGGTGACCGTACAGCTGCCTGCTGGTGCCACTGCAGTTGGTCACACCTGTATTAAGGACGCGAGCGCGTCATCGGCGTGGGGTTGCAGTGCGGACGTGTTGTCAAAGAGCACCAGCACCAGCTTGGAGAAGAGCCAGCCATGGAATGGCAGTCGCGCCATATGCGCTGGTTCAGTGACACGCTTCGTGTCGTGGTCTTGTTGATGCTGCTGCTGCTGCTCATGCTGCTCACGCTGTGGTTGCTGTTGTCGTTGCTGCTGCTTTACGGAGGTCGTGGTGAGGGTGTCGTCCAGCAACCGCTGTATGCTCCGCAGACCCGTGCTCAGCCATTTGATAAACAGCACGCTGTGCCTATGCTTAACTGTGTTTGTGTGTATGTGTGTGTATGCGTGTGCGTGTGTGTGTGCGTGTGTGTGTGCGTGTGTATGCAGGAGTTGAGGCGTGTGCTGGTGGGTAGGGAAGCACGACAGCAACAGTCGACGAGTGCGGGTATATCACAGCACGTGCAAGATCAAGCCACGCAACGCAGCGCAGCCGCGCGGGCACGGACTGACTTGGTGGTCGCAGATGCTGCAGGATCCAATCCCTCAGCGTGCGCCTGCAGTTGAGGACGCTGTTGTGTGCACGAAGGAGCTTGTGAGTGGTGGAACGCAAAGATAGACGACACGCATCCCACACACACACACACGCTCCACTGGCTCACGTTTGTGGATCGTCGCTGTCGGATTCAACGATCACATTGTATAGGCTCTGCAGTGTCGGGTCCATTACGACACGGCCACGACGCAAAGACTAGAGCTAGGCAAGCAAGGCGAGGCGCGACGAGCGGCGGCACCAGTTCACAGCTGTTCGGTGGCGGGAAAAACGGAATGAGCGTTTGCACAAAACCGGCAAACACGTTTGAACAGAAGACGAAAGGAACAGTTCGGCCAGCCCTTGTTTCACTTCTTTCTTGTTGTAACTGCTGCTTGCAGCGTCTGCGCACACGACCTGGCCTTGATTGGAAGTACACGTTGCTTGCTGGCTTCATTTCCCCAACCAGCCCCACCACCTGTATCGATCGTCAACCCGAGCAACATGAGCGAGAAAGAGCTGGTGACCTGGGCTGCCAAGGAGCTGGCCAGGCTGTCCACCGACCTCGACGTTGACACGGCCCAGGATCAAGTGCAGTAAGTCGCGGTGTGAAGTGTGACAGTGACTCAGTGAACCCACCTCTTGCTTGCTTGATGCCACTCTCTGCTGTACCTTTGCTTCGCTCACACATGAATGCATACACATGGGTGCACAACCACCCAACACACACACACACACACACACGTGTTCAGGTACATGATGGGCATGGATGAGCGTGACTTTCGGGAGTTCTCCGCTGACATTGCAGGCGGTGCGTCATCACGGGTCAAGTCCTTCCAGGATGCGTTCATCCGCAAACGCACAGCCCTCAAAGCTGCGGTGGGTGCGCTCTGTCCTTGCCTCCGCCTCTGCTTCCTCCTTCTGCTTCCTCCTCCTGCTTCCTCCTCCTGCTTCTGTCTCCGTACATCACCTTGCTCTATCTACTCACATGTTACGTCTCCCACCTTTTGATGCAGCGCGCGGAAGCAAAACAGGCCAAGAAGAAGCAGCAGCAACAACAGCAACAACAGCAGGAGCAACAGGCAGCGGAAGCTTCCGCTGCGAGCAAGGCTGAACAGCAGTCATCAAACTCCAAACAAGCGGCAACCACAACAACCACCACGAAGAAGAAGAAGAAGACGACGAAGAAGCAGGAGGCCTCTCAACAGAGCAGCAGCGCCTCTACATCTGCATCTGCCTCGAACACAGGCCTCTCTTCCGCGTCCTCGTCGGGAAAGACCAAAGCTGCAGCGAACAAGGGAAGCGAGCGATCAGCGAAGGCTGCTTCCAGTTTCATGTCGGGCATCTCGTCCAATGTTGCGGCAGCCTCGTCCTCCTCCTCTTCTTCGTCTCGTGCGGTGCGTTTGCATGGCACTGTGTGTGTGTGAGTGTGCGTGCGTGTGTGTGTGTGTGTGTGTGTGTGTGTGTGTGTGTACATGTGTGTGTGTGTGTGTGTGTACATGTGTGTGTGCACGTGTGCATGTGTGTGTGTGTGTGCACGTGTGCGCTTTCACGGTGCTGACCGCCGTGTCTGTGTGGCGCTTGCTCCAATTGCATCAACTGCTTCTTGACACGCTCGGTTTTTGCGTTGCCTTCAGGCACGCACGTCGCGGCAAAAGTCCAAGGTCAAGTATGTGGACTTTATGGACAAGAGCGGCAAGTCTGCGGTGTCCGACCTTGTTCCTGGCCGCCAGCCCTGCGAGTGCCTGGCCACCACCCATGCGCTGATCAACAACTGCCTGCAGTGCGGGCGCATCGTGTGCGAGCAAGAAGGAATGGGCCCCTGCATGACGTGCGGGGCGCTGGTGGTGACGCCGGACAAGCAGCAGCTGCTGCAGCGCAACTCCATCCAGGCCAAGAAGTTTCTGGAGCGGTTGATGAAGAGCACAAATGTGGACAGCAAGATGGACATGGACGTGTTTCGCCGTTCCGCCCTCGTGTCTGGCGGGAAAGATGTCACAGAGGGCCTTGCGCGCGCCCTCGCCAGGAAGTGCGTTCAAGGCATGCATGCCTGATTGTGTAGTGTGTGTGTGTCTTGTGTGCATGGCCGTGTTTGTGGGGTTGAGTGTGAGTATTCACGCTTATGTGCACCTCTGCGTGCGTGTGCTTGTTTGTGTGTGTGTGTGTGTTGTGTGTTGTGTGTGTGTGTGTGTGTGCGTGCGCCAGTGTGTCTGTCGATCTGAATACGACGTTGCCTGCGTGGGAGACTCACCCTGCTTCCCTCGTGTGTGCAAAACGCACGCACACGCACGTGCGTGCGACAGGAACATGCTGCTTGATTTCGATCGCAACAGCGCCAAGCGCACGCGCGTCATCGATGACCAAGCCGACTACTTCTCCACAGACGCAAACAAGTATGTGCTCCTTGTCCAGAATGCACACATGCGCGCTCTCACGAGTCTGCTTGTTTTCTCTGTCCCTCGCACACACACATACTCACGACACACGCACGACGCACACACACGCGCACACACAACACACACACACAATACACACAGGTACTTGAGTCGCAAGCAGCGCGACGAGCTGCGGGCACGCGAGGAACAATTGCGGCAGGAGCAGAAGGACGCGCGCCGGAACCGCACCATCACCATTGACTTTGCTGGCCGTCGCGTCATTGACAGCGGACCACAGGTTGTGGATGTGTACGCAAAGGCAAAGCAGGAACAAGAGGTGGAGGAAGAGCGGGAGCGGGAGCGTGTTCGCCGCATCGTCAAGCCAAAGCCAGACGTGCAAGGTATGTGTACGTGTGTTCACGTGTGTGTGTGTTCACGTATGTGTGTGTGTGTGTGTTCACGTGTAGGTGTGTGCGCTGTGTGTACATGTCCGTGTGTGTCGTTGTACATGTGTCTGTGTGTCTGTGTGTCCATGCCTACCTGTGTGTGCCTTTGGCCATCGCCTCTCCCCCTCTCAAGAGGCAGCGACACGTGCAGGATTGGGCGAGAATCCGATGCTGCAGGGCCAGATGAAGCGACCGACATTCAAGAAGGGCGTCCTTCCAGAACAGGACCAGCACGGCACCGACAAACAGCAACAACAGCAGCAGCATCAGCATCGCCACGCAGCCTCCCGCATTCAGGACTCTGGGCTGAGTGAGATGACGGATGGCGGGTATTGTCTGAGCATGCATCAGCCGTGGGCGAGTTTGCTGATCAAGGGCATCAAGATGCACGAGGGCCGCGTGTGGTATTCCTCGCATCGTGGTCGATTATGGATTGCAGCCGCGGCCAAGGTGTGGCGCTTGTTGTTTGAGTTGTTGTTGTTGTTGTAGTTGTTGTTGTTGTAGTAGTTGTTGTTGTTGTTGTTGTTGTTGTTGTTGTTGTTGTTGTTGTTGTTGTTGTTGTTGTTGTTGTTGTTGTTGTTGTTGTTGTTGTTGTTGTTGTTGTTGTTGTTGTTTGTTTGTTGTGGTTTCGTGACTCGTCGTTTGCTTCGTCTTCATCCCTTGCTCACCATGCTTTACTTGTGCGTGTTTGCGTCAACAGCAACCTGAGCCTGAGGACATTGCAGATGTGGAACAGCAGCTGCGTGATCATTATGACAGGGATTTTGACTTTCCAACCGAGTACCCGACTGCGTGTCTCCTCGGTATGTAAACCCATATTGTGTGTGTGTGTGTGTGTGTGTGTGTGTGTGTGTGTGTGTGTGTGTGTGTGTGTGTGTGTGTGTGTGTGTGTGTTGGTGTGGCATTGTTGGGTTGCAGGGAGCTGATACTTGCTGGAATGGCACCTGTTTTCGTCGCCAGGTTATGTGGATGTAACGGACGTCCTACCACAGGAGGAATACAGACAGCGGGTATGTTCGTGTTTCCATCCGTCAGTGTCATTGCTTCTTCTCGTCGACCGTGATCGTCCAGTGAAGTGTCAGTGACCTCCTCACTACACACCTCACCCTCGTTGTGGTTGTTCGTTGTTCATTGTTCATCCTTCATTTGCAGTTCCCCAACGGCCCATCAATGATGCCCTTTGTCTTTATCTGCGACAACCCTCACGAGCTCGTCATCAAGTACCCAGTCAAGGTGCGTGCATGTGGTGTGTCTGTGTCTGTCTGTGTCTGTGTCCGTGTTCATGTGTGAGAGTGTGTGTCTGTGTGTGTGCGTGCGTGTCGTGTGTTTGCATTGTCTTTCCACGTGTTGCTGTTGGCGAAACACAAGCAGCAATCTGTGTTTTCCTTACGCCCCCCCACACACACACACACACACAAACGCGCGCGCGCTGTGTGCTTGCAGGGCCAGCACAAGATCTGGAAGCTGGACCGCACCATGCACGCAAACGCAAAAGCGGCACTGCAAGCCGTACCCGCCAACGAAATCGCTGTGCCTGACACCAATTAAACCCGCACATACTGAATTCAGTTCCATTTGCCTGCACGCAAAATCAGCAAAGCAGGCAAGCAAGACAGCCACCAAATCCATTTGTTCGCACACGCATTCCATGCAACGTTCCAAAGGGAAGCAACGTGCATGCCAGTGACCATGGCGGTGCGGGGGTCGCCAAGGCGATGATGGGGTTCCAGTGACCAGTGGAATCACGCCCACACACGCCATGACATTGCTGCGCGCATGCGTTGCAGTGCACATGCATGTGTCTCTCCCTTCTGCCTGTCCTATTCATGTTGTGGCGAGCTGGGCCCGCGCAACACACCACTTGCACCTTCTTCGCTGGCACGACAGTGCGTGCGGTTCTTTCGTCTCAGCCCTTCTTCGTGTGGGCTGTCTGTGTTGTGTGGTGTCTGCATCGCTTGTGAGTGGGAGGAGGTGTGTGTGTGGGAATCAGTTCACGTTTGACACCTTCACTGCTGCCATTGCCGACGAGCATTGCGTATACAAACCACACTGCTGTTTCTTCTTCGCCTTGGTTGCGTGCAAGCAAGCCAGGACGCGTGGCTGCTTTTGGATCGCGCGCAGGTTGGTCGCGCACACACCCCATTTTCATCTCCACTTGCTTCCCCCAAACTAGTACACTCTCTCGCTCACGCAAACAAGTAATCACACACACACACACTCACACACACACACTCACTCACTCACTCACACACACTAGCATTTACACACAAACGCACGTACTCACGCACATAATCACATCCGAACTCTCGTTGGCACAGTGCCATTCTTCTCGCCACCAGCCAGCCAGCTTTCAGTGCTGCTGATCTCCCCACACCCCTCTAAGTTCCGTGGTGGTCCCTTGTCGCCACCCCACCACTGCTGCCACCATTGCTGCCACCATTGCTGCCACCACTGTGCCACCACCACTGTTGTCACCGCCACAGTATGCTGCCGGGCTGCACGAGCCGTGCCCGGTCGCGCACGCCGCCAGTGGCACCCAGTAATGGCAGCCTGGTCGTGTGGCTGACCCTGGCCCTGCCCTTGCTTTTGGTGCACCTAATCGATGCCCAGCAAACTCCGTTGATGAAGGCGTCTGCGACCACCGTCAACAACACCAGCTACATCCGAGACGACGTGGTGACATCAACAGCAACGCCAAACTCCGGGGGAGTGGAAGCGGCGCTCTCGCTCCCCGGCATCATCGGCATCGTGGGGGCAATCACCGTTGTTGCACTGGTGGTCATCCTCGCATTCAAGTACGCCAGCGACCGTCAGTCCAAGCGCTCAATGAGCGCCACAGCACTCACAGGTATGTGAATTGGCCTGCGCACTTGCTGGAGCATCACACCACATCACACTAACACTTGACTGACGCATCTCTGGTTGCACCTCGTCCCTTTCCTCTTTGCTCTTCCTTGACCCCTCTCTGTCTCTCTCACTCGCACACACACGCACACTCACCCACGCACTCACTCGCCCACACACACACAAGCACACTCACACACAAACACACACACACACACTCACACACACACTCACTCACTCACTCACTCACTCACTCACTCACTCACTCACTCACTCACGTCCACTTACAACCCCTCACACACCCACACACACACACACACACTCTCTCTCTCTCTCTCTCACTCACTCACTCACTCACTCACACACCCATTCACTCACACACACAAACTCACTCACTCCAACCCACCCACCAATAGACGCGCTGATCGAGCAGTACGCCAGTCAGGGTAGCGTGAAGGTGCGCGCAGATGGCCAAGAGAGCCACGGCGTCCTGCAGAAGCAGCGGCAGGCGACTGCAGCCAACAACATCATGCCAAACGGCAGTCTCTATACGGCACGCGCGCCACGCATGCCGTGCGACGAGGCCATCCTCGCGCCCCTCGCGGAGGACCCAGCCATGTCCTGGGACGGCGGCGACACCGTCATCTCCGTCAAGGACGGCATCTACTGCAACATCCGCGGAAAGCGGCAAACCATGGACCCGCCCTCTGAGGCCTCCACGTCCAGCGTCGTCACCGACACCAGCTCCACGGTACTCGACGACGACAACGGCGACACCGCCAACCAAAGAAGGAAGGTGCCCGAGTACATGCCCATGTACGCACGCGCAGATGAAGAAAGCGTCATCGGGCAGCTCGACCCAGAGGTGCGCGACATTCTTCGCAACGGCCGCCCGCCACCAAGCTCCTTCCGCCTCGAGTACGCCTGAGTACGCAGCGCAATGCGACGCGCTGGACACGTTCTCGCGGCCAGCGAACACCGACTTTGGTCCAACGGGTCAATTCAGCGTTGGGTGGCCGAGTGGCGCTGTCAACACACGATCGATGACGGTTGTGTAGTTGCAGCATGTGGGCGTGTGCTTGGTCATTTGGTTGTTTGCTGTTCCCTTGCCCCGCCCTTGCATCTACTATCTTGGGGCTTATATTGGTTATGTATGTATGTAATGTATGTATTTGTTACACGTTTTAATATTCCCGCCTTTGCACCTGTCAGGTTGTCTGTGCACGTGTGACACCTGCGAATGCGCGTGCATTCATTGCATTTATGTGACCTTGAATGGCACCGGCTGTTGCCGCTTGGCGACGGCAGCGTTCGACCAGAGCAGCCTCAGTGTCCGTTTGTTGTCTTGTTGTGAGGAGAGAAGCAGTTAGTTTGCATGTATGCGCGAGAATGTGTGTGCATGTGTATGCGTGTGTTTGCATGTGTGCATGTGTGGATGTGTGTGCATGGATGTGTGCATGTGTGTATGTGTGTATGTGCATGTGGTTGGGCGTGCGAAGGTGACACCACATGCTAGCGGTCACAACGGTCGATTAATGTAAAATGGAAGTAACGCAGCAACGCTCAGCAGGGCACAGTGGAACACGTCACCACACTGCAGTGGAGCAAACCAAAAGCGAGGGAGAGGGGGTCGGATGGGGCAGAGAACCAGCCAGAAGGATAAAAGAACAGTACAAGCACACACGCATGGTGTCTGCAAGCAAGAAAGGGGGGAAGGATTAAACAACCACAGGACGACAACAGCAGCTCCGGCGCGCTAAATGACCACCCAGCTGTCGTCAACATCACTTAGACTCGCTTGGCGGGAGACGCGGTGCCCGAGTGCGAGCAGAAGCCTCCTGCCTTCATCGCGCAGCGCAGTCAATTCGCCTCTCAGCGTGTCTGACTCCTACCAGCGCACGCGAACACGAAGCAACCACGAATTACCCGTGGGGGGCATGTATTTGCGCAACGGGCATGCTAGAGTCAGCGAGACAGAGAGACGGCGACAGAACCTCGGAGAGGGAGACACAGACAGACCTTGTCCACACATGCATGCACACACCCACACCCACACCCACACACGCACACACACACACACACGCACGCACGCACGCACACACCCACACACACTCTCTCTCACGCACGCACACACGCTCTCTCTCTCCCACGCACACACACACACACACAATTGTACCTCTAGGCTGGCGCGGGTGTCGAGGCTGGATAGCACTTGGTCGAACGTGGTGTCCCAAGCAGGCAATGCACGTAACTAACTCCCAACAACGAGTGGGCACAAGAAAATAAAGACGGTCGGTTGAGCAGGAGTTGGTGGCTGTGCCATGAGATTGAACCGCGTAGTTGGGCAACCCTCGCAAAGTCAATGTCATGCACAACTCATCCACTAACCGGCCAGTCTGGCTGCGAGGCAAGGTGTCCAAGCAAGGGTCGCTCCTGACGTACGATTTCCAACGACAGCAACATGAACACATAATCAGCACAGAGCACATGAACACAGACCAGAACAAAACAAAAACCTGCACACGCAGCAGATAAACACACGCGTGCACGCACACACATTCACACACATTCGCACACGTTCACACACACATTCGCACACGTTCACACACACACACACGATTGTGATACCTTGATGAGTTCCTTGATCAAGGCCTCGATGGTGCTGAGGGTGTCTTCAATGGATGGCCCGCTGTTCGCGTATGTCTGCGTGTGCAGTGTCGTCACACGCCCCTGAAGCGTGTCCAGCTGCAAAGCAAGCAGGGGAGGTGTCGGCATGCGACGGTGAGGGAAAGGAAGGGAGCATGAGCAACACAGGTGAGCGCATCCACGCTGACGGAAAACAACACACGCACATACGCGCGAGCACGAGGCAAGAACACCAAGCACACGATTGAATGCAGCACCCGTCCATGTGATATGACACAACAGCCAGCACACGCACACACTTACTAAAGGAGAAAACTGCATGGCAAGTGGTTCCAGAGCAGGAAAAATGACGCTTTCGAGCGCAAGCTGCCTGAGCAAGATGAGCGTGTTTTTGACAGCCTTGGGAAAGAGTGCGAGTGAGTGCGTGAGTGAGTGCGTGCGTGAGTGTGCGTGCGTGAGTGAGTGAGTGAGTGAGTGAGTGAGTGAGCGAGTGAGCGAGTGAGTGCATGAGGGAGCGAGTGCATGAGGGAGTGTGTGCGTGAGCATTGAGACACAGAGAGAGTCACTGTCACAATATCACAGTCTACACAGACCCAGAGCACACAGCCTCACAGCACTGCAGACACGAGCGCGCACCTCAAAGTCGACAGCAACACGGATGGCGACCAGCACTTCATCGGGCAAGAACTCGGCCACAACAGCGCGGTTCCTGCGGTACGTGCCAATGTGCGCTGTGTATGCGCTGAGCATGTTGGACACGACGCCTTTGGTGATTTTCGCTTCCACAGGACGCATGCGCCGCCCAGCCACCCGCTTCAACTGCAAACAGCCACCACAGTGCACACAAGGTGCAATCAAGGTTGTGCACGCATGTGAACTGCATTAAGACAAGATTGAAATGGAGCGTCGCCTGCTCCTGGTCTACAACACAAACAACAGCTGACACAACAGCAGCAGCAACGGCAGCAGCAGCAGCAATCAGACATAAGGCGTTGTGCACCTTTTGCAGGGTGACGAGCAAGTTCTGGAAGAGCTTGTCGAGGTCACTGTGGTGTTTGCTGATGGTTTTGGTGATGCCAGATGCACCGGCAATTCCTTTTCCCGTCGCCAACAAATGCGTGTCCTCCTTCACGAATCATCATGACAACGCGCAAAAATAAACACACAAAGATGGGAAGCGGAGGTACATGCGCGCGCATTTGTGCACGTGTGTGAATGAGAGTGTGTGTGAGTGTCAATATGAGTGTGCGTGTGTGAGTGTGAATGTGAGTGAATGCGAGTGTGTGTGTGTGAATGAGTGAGTGTGTGTGAGTGAGTGTGTGTGAAAACGAAAGTGTGTGTGTGTATGAGGAGAGTGTTCAGATCACGTGCATCAGGTGTCATTCCAACCTGGAAGCGGGCGAGGGCGGTGGTGATGCGATTGCGAAGCTGCATCAGCTCGGGGTACATTTGTATGATCTGTCAGCAACAGGAGTACAAGGACCTCTTTCCAGTCAGTGAGCCGCGCACATGCATATCCACGCATACAGCCACACGTGCACACGGATACATGTAACTACACACCAACACACACCCACACACACCCACACACACCCACACCCACACACACCCACACACACACACACATGCACGCACACAAGACACGTGCACAGGTGCAATTTCACGTGCATGCATGCATACACACACATACACACATACACACATGCAACTGCACAGCTTGCCTTCTCAAAGGCTGGGGATGGCGGGATAGTCTTGACACGGGCGAGTGTTTCCGGCTTGACAGTATCACCATTGGAGAGAGAGCGAGACACGCTGTGTTCGAGGCGCTTGTCCAGCTTTGTCGCCACCTCCAGCAAGTACAAGCAGCGCTCGCAACCAAGCAGCGTCATGCTGTTGTTGCGCTCGTACTCTGGATGCAGCACATCCACTTTGACCTTCCCGTCCTCCGTCTTAAACACCTGTTACACCACACACACACACACACACGTCCATGTGCGCATGCGGTTGTGCATGCAATGTTGTACGCGGTTGTGTATGCAATTGTGTGAGCGCTAGGTCGAATGATACATTTGTGAGTGAGGATGAGGCAGCGCACTTTACTGCAGCGAAGGGCGTGTGCGCCTTTCGTACCTCAACGCTTCGAAACAAGCACTTGTCACAGAATATTTGTCCACAAAGCCTGCGACAAGCGACACGCGCATCGTGAGCCACACCAACAGCGCAGTACCTGCACAATCATACACAATCACACACACATGCACACACACACACGCACACACGCACACATACACATATACAGCGCAGTACCTGCACAATCACACACATGCACACGCACACACACACACACACGCATACACGCGCATACATACAATCACAAAAACAGCGCACCTGCAGTGGTGTTTCCGGAGAAGCAGGCCGAATTCCCGTGAACAACCGGGGCAGCCACGTGCATTCTTGGCGACAGCCGCAGCACAGAAATTGACCTGACACGAGCAACCAGTGCAGCAAACAGCAAACCACAAGCGCAGACAGAGGGTGAGGCGGTGATGCAAGAAACAAAACGTTGCCCCCAACAGCAGTGTTTGCCGGAAGCAGCAGCGCGAGTATCCGAACCTTTGTCCAGCTTGGATCATAGCCGAGGGCTGTACTGAGCGTTGACATGGCTGGAGATGCTTCTGTACACGCCCGACACAAGTTGGTGGCTGCCCGTCGGATGTGCTCATCGCGACGCTTCAAATGCCGTTGTCTGCACACAACACAGAGAGGGAGAAGACGGGGGGGGGGAGAGAGATAGAGAGACAGGCAGAGACAGACAGGCAGAGGCAGACAGACAGACAGGGGCAGGGAGAGACAGACAGGGACAGGGAGAGACAGAGAACGCATGCACACGCACAGAATGCACACACACATACACACATACACACACCATACAAATGCACACGCACCAAGCAGGAGACGGTGAGCGCAGCGGATGGTGCTGGGGTGGATGGATCACTCAGTGGCCACGTTAGCACGCTCTCATGGACATGCACGCATGTTGGAGGCATCAGTCTTCCTACCTGAGCTGCTGAAATCGTGTGGTGTGGTCCGTGACTGGGCCCACGCCTTGCTCTGGCTCTTCCAAGTAGCACTGAAAGCACACGGGCTGGTGCGTTCCTGCCTCGATGATACCAGTATCATGAGCAACCACAGTGCATGTGCGTGAGCACGTGTGATGAGGTGATTGAGGTGAGGGCAAACTGATACTCGCAAACAAGACACATCAACCAGCCAAGACGCTGCGTTTGAATGAACCACACACATGGAATACGGTGCCGTGCCACTTGACTACGTGAACGACATGAAAACCGCATGAAAAAGGGTGAGGTTTCAAACCTGAGATTGGGTCTGGGCGGGCGCGGATGTCAAGCTTGCGCTGTTGTCTCATGCAACGCTTACAATGAATGTGGCCACACCGGCGACACCAGTGTCTTCTGTCGATGAGATCAAACCCGGCACCACACGCGCGGCACTTGTCCGTGTCAGTTGGCGCTTGCCAATGAACCTGCCCAAAACATATATGTGTGTGTGTGTGTGTACGTGCGTGAGTGTGTTTGTGTGTGTTTGCAAGTGTGTGTGTGTGTTTGCGAGAATGTGTGTGTCCAGAGTGACAATGAGGACGATGCACATGCAGCCGCAGCAAATGCAGCAGCAGTCTGCAACAAGTGCAAACACGTCTCTGTAAACCACAAACACACACACGCACACAGACACACACTCACACAGAGACACAAACACAAACACACACACACACAACCAAGTGCAAACAGTAGCAGCTTGCCTTTGTGATTGTTTGGGCTGTTCCCTCAGTTCCCTCATGGCAACCATCCCCCAGCCTGCCTGCTTCCGCCGCATCAATCACCTCAAACTCATCCTCATCCTCCCCACCATCTCCGCTGTTGCTTGTTGTTGTCCTCCTTCCCCTGCGTCTTCGTTCGTGACTCATCATCATCGATTCGATTTGCGAATTGCGGATCGTGTCGCGCGCGAATTACCGCAATTTGCAACACGCAGAAAAGCAACCGCCAAAATCCGCGCCAAGCAAGAGGAAGAACCACAAAAACGTGTTCCCCTCTGCGGCTGTGTGAGGTTGTGTGTGTGTGTGATGTGCGGTTGGTGGGTTGGTTCGCGTGTGATTGCTGGGTGTCCCCCACCGTCTGTGCATGCGTGCGCGCTCACGCTGCCTGGCCTGTGTGTGTGTGCTGTGTGCGCTGGGTTGATGTGACAGAAGACAAGCAAGCAAGGAAAGCAAGTGCAGTCATGTCGGACACAGAGCAGAAGCTGGCAGTGGACGGCGAGGAGGCCGCCAGGAAGCAGCAGACAGACGCAATGGACGTTGCGGCAGATGATGGTGAAGCAACGACAGACGCCACAGCCGCCAATGGCGCCACAAAGGAGGAAGACGAGGAAGCGTCAGAAAACGACGAAAGCAACGGAAATGGCGATGTTGAGGATGAGGAGCGCAGCCCATCGTCCAACGCTTCCGAGGTGGGGAGTTTGCAGTGCAGTGCAGAGCGTTTGAGGGGGGGGGGGTGCGGTGGTGGTGGTGGATTTGCACGGGCGTGGCCTTTCGTGTGGATGTGTGTATGAGAGAGCGTGTGTGTGTGTGTGTGTGTGTGTGTGTGTGTGTGTGTGTGTGTGAGTGTGTGTGTGTGTGTGTGTGTGTGTGTGTGAGTGTGTGTGTGAGTGTGTGTGTGGGAGGGTTTGTGTGTGTGTGTGTGTGTGTGTGTGTTGAATCTATTGCTTCGTCGACGCGTGCGCTCCATCTAATTATCCCCTTCGCCTGCGCTCACCTCTCGGACAGGAATCGAGCAAGGCTGGCGACAATGAAGAAGAGGGTCAAGAGGATGAGGAAGACGATGGTGATGATGAGGATGAGGATGACGAGGAGGATGACGACGAAGGTGCAGACGAAGATGAGAAGGTGAAGGAAGAGCAAGATGACCTGCACAAAGGCTACGTGTGGCCAGACCGCGAGACGCGCAACGTTGAAATCCGCCGCAAGATTGTACGTGAGCCTTGTTTGCATTTGCGTACATCAGTCGCTCGCTCAAACAGCAACTATGAGGCACACCATCATATCGTTGGCTGTGCCTGCTGCTTTTGTTCCTGTGCACGCAACACGTCAATTTGTGTGCACAAACGTAACATGAGCACGACCTCACCTACACAAGACGTCACGCACTCGCACATGCACACGCAATCGCACATAACTCACACAACTCACTCACACACACGCACACACAATTCAAACTCACACCACACACTCACACACCTCTTCTTGCACTCTCAACACGCACTCGCTTACTCACTCACACCCACTCTCTCACACGTGGCACCAACATCAGGCCCAGGATCAGCCGAAGCGCATCCACTACCTGGTTGAAGAGACGGAGCTGTTTGATCACCTTGTTGACCTTGAAAGCGTGCGCCGCGTTGACCCCCGCGGCAAGAAGCGCCGCCCCGGTGCCGGTGCCGCTTCCAGCGGCGGAGGTGCCTCGCGACGCCATCGCAAGACCGAGAAGGAGGAGGACGAAGAACTTCTCAAGGAGTGCGTGTGTATGTTGTGTTTGTGCGTGCGTGTATATGTGTGTTAATGTCATCACCATGCGTGTGTGTTTGCCGTGGCATTGTCCATCCGCTTTCTGTCGTGCTCTTGTGCGCGGTGAGTCACACGTGTTTCTTGCTCTTGACACGCAAACAGGGAGGCCGAGGTTGAAGACGACCACGTCCACTTCACTGAGTCGCCCAACTGTGCGTTTGTTTGCATTGCACACAGGTGTTTTTTTTTTTTTTTGGGTGTCCTCGCGCCCACATGTGTTTCAGACACCGCGAACACCACTGACGCTGTCATGACATGCTTGGGTTCCCTCCATGCCCGCATGCTCACACGCGCACTGACACGCACACGTACGCTCACACGCGTACTCACACGCGTACACACTGGCACGTACACACGCGCACTGACACGCGCGTCCACACTGACACACATACACATACACATATGTGTATCACATTGCAGACATTGCTGGTGGCAAAATGCGTGATTACCAGCTGCGCGGCCTCAACTGGCTCATTGGTCTGCACGCCAACTCTGTCGGCGGCATCCTCGCTGATGAAATGGTTCGTCAGCACTGGCTCACACAAATACAGCGCTGGCTGAGCTGGGTGCACAGACACAGTTGGAGAGAGAGAGTGTGTGTGTGTGTGAACTTTCACGCGCGAACAACCACACAAACACAAACACAAACACAAACACCCAAACACATGCACACACACACACCTCGCGCATTTGCTCACGCATGCCTTCTTGCCGTTGGTCGACATGTTGTGTGTGGCCTTGCAGGGTCTCGGCAAGACGCTGCAGACCATTTCGCTGCTTGGATACCTGAAGAACTTCCGGCGAATGGATGGCCCCTTCCTGCTGCTCGTGCCAAAGAGCACGCTCAAGAACTGGATGCGCGAGCTGGCAAAGTGGTGCCCAACCCTCAAGGCGGTGTGCCTGACGGGCAGCAAGGAGGAGCGCCCCAAGATCATTGAGGAGCAGATTATGCCCGGGCAGTGGGACTGCGTGGTCACCTCGTACGAGATTTGCGTCATTGAGAAGTCGGCGCTGAAGAAGTTTGTGTGGGAGTATATTGTGATTGACGAGGCGCACCGCATCAAGAACGAGAAGAGCAAGCTGTCGCTCATTGCGCGCGAGATTGAGAGCCGCAACCGCCTGCTCATCACGGGCACGCCGCTGCAGAACAACCTGCACGAGCTCTGGGCCCTGCTCAACTTTCTCCTGCCAGACATTTTCCAGTCGTCGGAGGAGTTTGACAAGTACTTCCACGCAGAGAACCTGCAGCAGGAGAGCATGGTGCACAAGCTGCACTCGGTGCTCAAGCCGTTTCTGCTGCGCCGCCTGAAGAAGGAGGTGGAGAAGAGCCTGCCGCCCAAGAAGGAGATTAAGGTGTACGTCGGCATGAGCAAGATGCAGCGCGACTGGTACAAGAACATCCTCATGAAGGACATTGACACCATCAACGGCGCCGGACGCGTGGAGAAGATGCGTCTCCTCAACATTCTCATGCAGCTGCGCAAGTGCTGCAACCACCCGTATCTTTTTGACGGCGCAGAGCCGGGCCCGCCCTTCACCACGGACCAGCACCTGGTCGACAACTCTGGCAAGCTGGTTGTACTTGACAAGCTGCTGACCAAGCTCAAGGCACAGGGCTCGCGCGTGCTCATCTTCTCGCAGATGACGCGTATGCTGGACATCCTTGAGGACTACTCCTGGTGGCGCGGGCACAAGTACTGCCGCCTGGACGGCTCCACTGCCCACGAGATTCGCGGCGAGATGATTGATGACTTCAACAGGCCAAACAGCGACAAGTTCATGTTCCTCCTCAGCACCCGTGCCGGTGGTCTTGGCATCAACCTCTACACGGCAGACGTCGTCATCATCTACGACAGGTGTGTGTGTGTGTGTGTGGGTGTGTGTGTGGGTGTGGGTGTGGGTGGATGGGTGTGTGGGTGTGGGTGGATGGGTGTGTGTGTGTGCCTGGGTGTGTCTTGGTGTGTGGGTGTGTGGGTGGGTCTGCGTGGGTCTGCGTCTGCGCGCTCGTTTGTCTGTGTTTGTGTCTGTGGATTTGTCTGTCTGTTGGTCCATCTTTGTGAACCTGCCTGCCTGTGTGCTTGCTCCTTTTCGCCCCCCCCCTCCTTGACCTTCCTTCCACCTTCCATCGTATTCTCTCGTGGCGTGCAGTGATTTCAACCCCCAGATGGATCTCCAAGCTCAGGATCGCGCGCATCGCATCGGCCAAACCAAAGAGGTGCGTGCGCCCATGTCCGCGCTGTGCACGTGGACCACACACGTGGTTTCTCGCACCACCGGTCAACTACGGAGCTTCTTGCCGTCCGTTTATTTGTGCCATGACACACACGCATGCACACACACACACACATACACACACACACACACACACACAGCGCTTGTTATCCCGCCAGCATCCCTGCAATCAAATGTCGCACTCACTCACATATTTTTCGATTCTGGACGTGCTGTGACGTGGCGTGATAGGTTCGCGTGTTCCGGTTCATCACGGAGAAGACGGTTGAGGAGCGCATCGTTGAGCGGGCAGAGATGAAGCTTCGCCTCGACGCCGTAGTCATCCAGCAAGGGCGCCTCAGCGACAAGCAGAAGCAGCTCTCCTCTGGCGACATGCTCAACATGATCCAGTTTGGTGCCGACCACATCTTCCGCACGACAGAAGGTCCGCCCATGTGTGTGTGTGTGTGCGTGTGCATGTGTGTGTATGTCTATGTGTGCGTGTTCATGTGTGTGTCTATGTGTGCGCGTGTGTATGTGTGTGTGTGTGGTGATGTGATGGTTGTGTCAGTGAGTGCGCGCGCGGTGGCGTGGTGATGGCACATGGTGTCGAGTGAACCTGCTGAAACATCAAGTCTGATGTGCTCACGTGCTTGCCTGCATACCGACTCGCCTTGATCTTGCGGCATCCTCCAGCGACGGTGACGGACGAGGACATTGACGCCATCCTGAGTCGTGGTGAAACAAAGACGGAGGAGTTCAACAAGAAGCTTGAGGCCATGGGCGAATCCAACTTGCTCAAGGAATTCACCTTTGACACCCAATCATCGTACGTCCATCGATCGTCTTGTTCATGACTCTTCTCTCGTCGCATGCGCTGCTATCTCGTCAACCCAACACACCCACTTACTCATACATACTTACACACACTCACACACTCTCTCACACTTACACGCATGCATGCACACACACACTCTCTCTCACACACTTGCACGCATGCATGCACACACACACTCACACACACACACACCTACACGCATGCATTCACACATTCTGCTCGTTTCCCGCACACCTTGCTTCACGGCGCCCACTGGCGCTTGTGCACGGCCGGCAGGAGCATCCTGGAGTTTGAGGGCGAGGACTACCGCAAGAAGCGGGAGCGGAAGAAGCCCATGCGCTGGATTGAACCGCCAAAGCGCGAGCGCCGCCAGGCCATCAACGTCAACAAGTACTTCAGCGAGCTGCTTGGCACCAGCAACACCACAAAGGCGCCGAAGGTGGGGCTCCTTCTTTTTAATTCTTCGCTGCCGCTAATGCTCTGCTTGATTGTGTGCACTGCTGCTCACGTATACACATGACGTCGGGCGTGGCGCACACAACAACCACTCTCACCCCTCCTGCGTCGACGCATTCAACACCCCCTCACCCCGTCTCCAAATGCGCGTGTCCGTGGTCACAGGCGCCCAAGCCGCCAAAGCAGCCCAAGATTGAGGAGTTTCAGTTCTACCCGGCGCGCCTAACAGAGCTGCTGCAGCGTGAGGTTTACGCATATCGCAAGGCTGTCGGCTACAAGGTGTGTGTGTGGGGGGGGGGTGGGGTGTGTGTGAGACAACGAGTGTGTGCGTTGTTTGTGTGCGTTGTGTGTGTGTGTGCATCGCCTCCAACGATTCGAGCACGCAACAATGCACTGATAACACACACACACACCCTTCTGTCGCGTGTGTGCATTGATATGGTGCTGGTGCGCAGGTGCCAAAGAAGCCTGTTGAAGGTGTGTGGACAGACGAGCAAGAGGAAGAGCGGCAGAAGGAGCAGGCGCTCGTCGACACGGCCGAGCCTCTCACTGAGGCCGAACTGGTGCGTGCATGCGTGTGGTTGTGTGTGTGTGTCTGCGTGTGTGTGCGTGTGATGAACACATTGCAACACATCAAGGACGCATGTCGACAGCACACCAACGACACATTGCTCACATGCTGCACTCGTCTTTGCCGGCTTGTGGCAATGGCTGGTAGGAGGAAAAGGAGAAGCTGTTGCAGCAGGGCTTCAAGTCTTGGCAGAAACGTGATTTCCAGCAGTTTGTCAAGGCCAACGAGCGCTGGGGCCGCGACAACATTGAGAAGATTGCACAGGAGGTGAGTCGATGCGCACCGCGCTGTCGTGGCTGTGCATTTGGTTAGGTTGGCTGGTTGGCTGGTTGGTTGGTGGGTTGGTGGGTTGGCGGGTTGGTGGGCTGTTTGTCTCTGTTTGTGTGTGTTTGTGCCATCTGACTCTAACACGTCTGCTGTTTGTGCGAGCCACAGATTGATTCCAAGACCTTTGAGGAAGTGCAAGAATATGCCAAGGTGTTCTGGAAAAAGTACAAGACCCTCTCCAATGCGGACCAGATTATGGGTGTGTGAGTGTTGTGCATCGTAGCAAGTGCCGCTGTTGCCTACGTTGTGTGCGCTCCAACGCCAATTGCACATGCCTGTTTGTTGCCTTTGTTTCGGCGTACGCGTCGTAACACCCTAACTCTTCAACACACACACACACACACTTACACACACTTACACACACACACACACTCTCTCTCTCTCTCACACACACACACACGCAGCTCAAATTGAGCGTGGTGAGAGCAAGATCCAGCGCCGCCTTGAGGTGCAGGAGTACCTTGACCGCAAGGTTGCCCAGTACAAGCTGCCTCTGCAGCAGTTGCATCTGCACTACGGCGGCAGCCGCGGCAAGAACTTCACCGAGGAGGAGGACCGCTTCTTGGTGCGTGCACACATGCATGCTCGCGTGCTGTTGTGGGTCTTGTTTAATGTCACTTCTGCTGCGTTGTCGTGTCTGTGTGTGTTTGTTGCTGATGTGTCGTTGCTGCTGCGCGTGTACGTGTGTACGTGTGTACGTGTGTACGTGTCCGTGTGCATATGTGTTTGTTTGTGATGTTACGTTCGTTTCGTGCAGATTGTGTGTCGTGCTCTGATCCATTTGATTGTTTGTTTGTTGGTTGGTTTCGTTCTTTGCAGGTGTGCGGTCTTCAGCGCATCGGCTTTGATGCAGACAACGTGTATGAGGAGCTTCGTCGCCAGGTGTGGCCCTCTCTGCCACACGTACCACTGCAATTGCGTGCATGTTGTGTGTGTGTGTGTGCGTGTGTGTGTTTGTGTTTGGCGTGTCCTCCTGAGATTTCCTCACACACACACACACACACACACACGCACGCACACACACACACACACACACACCGCAGATCCGGGCTGCGCCTCAGTTCCGGTTTGACTGGTTCATCAAGTCGCGGACGGCCACGGAGCTGCAGCGGCGGTGCAACACGCTCATCTCGCTCATTGAGAAGGAGCTCAAGGACGCCGACGCCAAGGCAAAGAAGGACCGCAAGAAAAAGGTTGGCTGCCCGCTTTTGTTTGAAGCGAGAACGAGCAAAGGATGAGGGAAGCGGGATGGGCTGGAGAAAGGTTCGCTCGTGCAATGTATTCGTGAGGAGGGGCGGTGCTCGTACACATGTGCACAGACAGCCTTCTTTTTGCTCCCGTGTACCTTATCCGCCCACGTTCCCGCGACACAAATGCCATGCAATGCAAATCCAACACGTTCATTTGTGATGTATCATTTTTCGCATCGACAGCAGGGCAAGCGCAAGTCAGAGGCTTCGTCGTCCAGCAAGAAGTCGAAGAAGTCCAAGTAGATGGCTGCTCGCGTTTGTGGGTCCACAACAACGACTGCTGTGCCCACCCTTACCCCTTTGGCTGCTGCTTCTGCTGCTGCTGCTGCTTTTCTTTCCTCCCATGCTCATCTGTCTTTATGTGTGTGTGTGTGTGTGTGTGTGTGTACATCACACATGATGAGTCCATTGTTGGTTTTGCTTTTTGTCCCCTTTTTGTTGTGGCTGGAGTGCGTG
>NW_004457740.1:1904218-1946718 GCF_000188695.1 Salpingoeca rosetta | reverse complement strand
ACAACAGCGAAAGAACATGGTGGTCTTGTACGATGCGATTGGCACGTTGGCAGACAGCGTTGGCCCGGCACTCGCTCATCCCGTAAGCGTCCGTGCTCAGCAGTGTGCAGTCTGTGTGTATGTGTCTGTGTTTGTGTGAATGTACCGTTGTGAACGTACCGTTGTGTGTACTGCTTGCCACGAATGATTCCACGAGCTGGGGTTGTTGTGCCCTCCTCATGCATGTGTGATTGTGTGCATGTGTCCATGCAGGAGCTGGTGGAGCGACTGATGCCGCCACTGCTTGAACGGTATTCGCACCTCGCGGACGACGACACCGAACTGTTCGCGCTTCTCGAGGTCAGACACAATCGCACGTGGCACTGGGCGTGTTGGAGTGCACGTGTTGAAGCCAACAATGTTTCTCGCTTTGTTGCCCCCCCCCCGGCCATTCTCATCTGTGCGCGCCTCTTCTTCGTTTCCCTCCACCTGTCTGTTCGTCCCGCCCCCCACCTGCTTTGTGTCCCTGTGTGTCTGTCGTGTTGTTTGTGTCCGCTCTCACGAAATCGTGTACTCTTGGCCCTTCACCAGTGCCTGACTGCTGTTGCTGGCGCGCTCGGAGAGGCGTATCACCCGTTTGCCCCAGACATCTTCCAGCACTGTGTCAAGCTCACACAACAGACGCTCGAGCAAGCACAGGTTGGGCATGCATGAACATTCGTGTGGGCCGTCATGCTGCTCGCTAGTGGCCAGTGATGTGTGTGTGCGTGTGCGTATGCGTATGCGTGCGTGCGTGCATGCGTGTGTGTGTGTGTGCGTATGCGTATGCATTTGCGTGCGTGTGTGTGTGTGTATCCGTGTGTGTGTGTCCATGTGTCTGTTCATGCTTGTTTATTTGCATGTGCACTCCAAACACCAGTTTGCCCACCAGGACCCGAGCATTGATTATCCAAACCCAGACTTTTGTGTCGTCCCTGTCGATCACATCAGTGGTGTGTGTGTGTGTGTGTGTGTGTGTGTGTGTGTGTGTGTGTGTGTGTGTGTGTGTGTGTGTGTGTGTGTGTGTGTGTGTGCGTGCGTGCGCGCGCGCGCGCTTCTGCCGTTGTGAGTTGTTCTTGGACATTGCATGGGGGATTTCTGTGCTTCCCACGACTTTGCTGCTGAATGACGATGTGCACCCCACCCCCCACCTCGTTCAGCCATGGTTGAGGCGCTTCAGGAGCACATGGGCCCTTTGATCCAGCAGTCAAACCTCCTGGCGTTGCTCGAAGTGGCAATGACGGTACGTATGGACGTGCCTCACTTCTGCACGCTCGTGTGTGACATTGAAAGACGTGTACGAGTGGTGCACGGCGCGCTATCCGAAGTGTCACCGCTGTCGTCTTTCGTGGTGTTTGTGATGGTGCCCTCTTCATACTGATGGCACACGCACACGAGTACACACACACACACACACACACACACACGCACGCACGCACGCACGCACGCGCACACACACACGCATATTTACACGCGTGTGCACACGTTGACGTGTTCGTGACCGCGCCTTGTGCTCCATGTGCGTGCGTGCGTGGGTATGTGTTTGCAGAACGACGTGCCTGATGTGCGGCAGAGTGCGTTTGCGCTGCTGGGTGATGTGAGCAAAGCGGCGTTCTGCCTTGTCCAGCCGCACCTAGACGACGTGTTTGCGCTCATGGCGCAGAACATGAACCCGGCCGAGGTTGCGGTCTGCAACAACGTCGTCTGGTGCATCGGAGAAATCGCCATGCAGCTCAGTACGATCACATCATGTGTTTTGTGTGCGTTTCTGTGTGTCTGTCTGTCTATGTCTGTACATGTCTGTGTGTGTGTGTGTGCGCGCGTGTGCTTTCTTGGCTCGCTTTGCTTGTCAATGACCATCGTCATAGGATGTGGGCTTGGTGAACGCTCACATTCCACAAACATGCACACACACGTACATCACACACACACCACCACCACCACCACCGCCGCCGCCGCCGCCGCCGCGTGCGCCCCTCCAACGCGGGCTTGTGTGAAACAGAGGGGCAGATACAGCCGCTGCTTGAGCGCCACGACATGTGCACGACGCTGATCCAGCTTATGACACGCCCAATGACCGCCAAGACGCTGCTGGAAAACGTCGCCATCACAATTGGTCGCATCAGCATGTTCTGGCAGGATGCTCTGGCGCAGCACCTGAGCGAGTATCTGGCGCACTGGAGCATGGCACTGCGTGACATCACCGACAGCGAAGAGAAGGAGCACGCCTTCATGGGCATGTGTCATCTCGTGAAGCGCAACCCAAACGGCGCACTTCGCGTGAGTGAACCTTTGTGTGTTTTTCTGTTAACGACAGGTGGTGAAGATAGAACACCCACATTGACCCGCACGCACACGCACGCACATTCGATCTCCTTTCCTCCCTCACATCCATACATCCATCCATACACACATCCTACACCCATCCATCCATCCATCCATTCACTTATGCACGTGCGTGCAGACGTTTATTTTCTTCTGCGACGCCATCAATTCCTTCCAGACTCCATCTGACGACCTCCTCCACACGTTTCACGACGTACGTGTCCATGCTCTTTCCCTTGCGAACAACACATGATGGCGTGTGTGTTGGTCTGTCAATCATCTGCACCTGTGAAGCGCTTTTGCGCGCGCTGTTCTCACCATGTTTCGTGTGTGTGTGTGTGTGTGTGTGTGTGTGTGTGTGTGTGTGTGTGTGTGTGTGTGTGTGTGTGTGTGTGTGTGTGCGTGTGTGTGTGTGTGTGCGCGACCTCTCCTCTCCCATGTGTTTGTGTGTCAGTTATTCGACGTGAACAGCAAAGTGAATGTCGCCATATCCAAGTAGCAGTGTAATGTAATGTGTAATGTGTAATGTAACACGTCCTGTGGCGCAATGTATCGTGATGCTCTTGTGCAGCCACCACCATCATCTTGACCACATGTTGCTGTGCGTATGTATGCTGTCTGCGCGCCTCTGTTGTGACGGCTTCGTTATCTCCTTTTGAAAACAGCTCTGAGTACCACTCCCTTCAAAACAAGAGGTGTGTGTACGTTCGTTCCCCTTCCCCTCTTATTTCTTCCTGTTGTGCTGCTGCTGTTCAATACAGCATCTCAACCGCCCAGACCGAATGAAGGAAAGTGTGCACGTGTGCGGTGGCCTGGTGTGTCTAATCATAAGTTGACGTGCAGAGACAAGTTTCACCCAGGTGACACATGGTGGTGTCAACGTAAGAGCAAGCGGATATGCCGTGTGGCCAGATGGGCACATTCACGCACCATACACATGCACACATAAACACGCATGCAGGGCTGAGGGCATCAGTCTGCGTCAAAGTAAGCGTCTTGCTCGTCCCGTGCGCGTGCGGCGAGATCATCCAGGTCTGGGTTGTCGTCAACAGCGCTGTAGTCAAAGAACTCTTCATCTTCCCCGCGCAGAAACCGTTCTTGCATCATGCGAGAAAACTCCTCTCGTAGTCGCTCTCGCTCCTCGTTGCTCAGCTGTGCTCGCTCCTGGTCGCGTGCCTCCTCCGACTCGTCCCCTGCGTTGTTTGCGAGGAATCGGGTGCGAGGGATTGTGATTGTGCGTGAGAGAGTTGTGTGTGGGTATGTGAGTTGTGTTTGTGTGTGTGTGTGTGTGTGAGTTGTGTGTGTGTGTGTGTGTGTGTGTGAGTTGTGTGTGTGTGTGTGAGTTGTGTGTGTGTGTGTGTGTGTGTGAGTTGTGTTTCGTGTGATGTATGTGGGTGCGTGTGTGTTTATGTATGTGTGTACGTGTGTGTGAGTGTGTGTATGTGAGTTGTGTTTTGGTATGTTTTGATGTGTGAGTGGTGTGTGTACGTGTGTACGTGTGTACGTGTGTGAGTGTGTGAGTGTGTGAGTGAGTGCGAGTGTGAGTGCGAGTGTGTGTACGTGTGTGAGTGTGTGAGTGTGTGTGAGTTGTGTGGTTATGTATGGGTGTACGTGTGTGGCATGAGAGAAACGCAAAGTGCGTGTGCGGCAAGCTTGCTGTTGACCCCACAAAACCAGAAGCTGCCCAGGATGTGTCGACGCAACAGAACACACGTACCGAGCAGCTGCTGCTCCAATGACTGCGTGGTGGCGGCCATGGTGCTGACTGCACGTGTTGGCTGCGATGCACTCGAGGGCAGTCCGGGTATACCCTTTCCGCCATCAGCGTCAGCCTCTTCCTCCTCTTCCTCCTCTTCTTCCTCCCAGCTTGCGAGTGCCGCCTGCTGTTCCAGATGTAACCGCTCGCTGCAACATCGCAGGCCAAGGTGGGCGAACGCAAAGGGATGCAAGCACATGAATGAGGAATATGGGCCGAAAAAACCAATGTCAGTCACAGGCACACACACACACACACACACACACACACAACACGCACACACACACACACACACACACACACACACACACAACACGCACACAACACGCACACACACACACACACACTTTTTCAACATACGTTGTGCGCTGGCCGACGGTGTGGGCAAGAAGCTGATCAGACCAGCACTGGGTGACAGTTTGCACACGCTGCTCCACCTCAGCATCGCTCAAGTACCGGCCAACAAACTGATCATACAGCCAGGGGCAGCGCTCCTTCATGGCCTCCTCGGAAAAGAACGTGCCTTCTTGCAGCAGCTGCTGCATTCGTCGGTATCGCCTGCGTGTGTGGTTTGGGTGACGGGATTGGGCAATGGAGCAGCGAGGTCATGAGGCTCAGCACTTATCACGGTGTGTGTGCGTGTGTGCGCGCCAAAGGGAACGAAGAGCTGTGGGAAGAGCAACCAGAAGGGGGCGCGAACACGGGCCAGGAGTCGCACATGCACACAAGTGCACGTGTGTGCACACAAGCGCACAAGTGGGTGCACACGAACATACATACACACACACACACAAACATGACATACAAACACACACACGCACACACACATGACATACAAACAACACACAAACATGACATACACACACACATACAAACCATCCCACAAACATACACGCACACACACACAGCCACCTGTTGCGAACGGTCGTGGCACGCCGCCGTTGGTCGACTTGAAGCTTGCGCAGACCAAACTGAACAACGTAGTCGTCTGTCATGGGCTCAAAGTAGCGCAGCGCCTTTGCCGGTAGCCGCGAGCCCCAGCGCTGCAAGAAGGTCCCTGGATTCGCCTGCAGCTGCTGCAACAACGCGGCCTTCTTCTCCTCCACAGCGGGCTCGGGGTCCCCGCGCTGTTGCGAGATGACATGCACATCATCCCGCACAGCAATGGCTTCACACACACCAACAGCGTCCATTCCTCGTCCTCGTCAGCAGCAACCTTCCGCCGTCTTGATCGTAGAAATGTTGTCGAAATCTTCCGTATTTCTTCCGCACCGGCTGCAGGCACTGGGCAGTCTGCTTTCTTGCCTTGTTGCTTGTCGCTGGCTTGCTTTGCTTGGTTGGAGGTGCAGTGGGACGAGGTCATGTGGGCCGCTTACAGGCGCATCCCGCCACGCAAGCGTATCGTGTTTGGGGTAAGTACGTTGTATCATCGTGACACTTGAGATTGCGTCGCAGTGCCGGCCGGTTGTTTTTGTTGGCTGTCTCGTCAAGATCATTCGGTCATGCAGTTGGTTTGGTGTGTGCCGCTGTTCAAGGAGTGGCTCGCTGTCACACACACACGCACACACGCACACACACATACACACACACACACACACACACACACACACACACACACACACACACACACGCGCGCACGCATACACACGCGCGCGCACACACGCACTGATGCCACGTTCTCTGTTGTGCACCCTCGCTGCTGCATATGTGATGTGAAATTGCATTGTAGGTTTTTGGGATGCTGTTTGCGGTGTCGGGCATGAAGTTTTATGAGGATGACGGCTTCTTCCCAAGCTTTATGCGGCCGTCAACCAACGACGAGGCATCATCATCGCCATCAGCAACTGCAACTACACAGGCTTCTCAAGATAGCAAGACGGAGTCATGACATGAACAAGGCCAACCAAGCCGGCTGTTCCTTGCCTTGCTCTACCAGCCTGCCTTGCCTTGCCTGCGCTTCATCTGTGCATATCTCCTTGTCCCTCCGTGCAGCTTTGTATTGTAATGAACAGGCTGGGAGAACATAGCCAGCCGCTGCAGTGTACACGAATGAAGTGATTGAGACGATGGGAACAGCATTTGGCAGGTCATGTCATGTGTCACATCACACACACACACACACACACACACACACACACACACACACACACACACACACACACACACACACACACACACACACACAGAACAACAACAACAACAACAACAACAACACGACAAGAAAAAACCGCTTCTTCTGATTGCGAGGAAGAAGAAGAGCATTCACACACTCACAAGCGATCGCATCATTACAACAACACCACCAACAGCAACAGCACCGCTCACGCAGTGACCGCAGTCCGCGATGCGGGAGGCGCTGGTGGCCAGCTATGTGGTGAAGCAGGGGCAGATACACCGAGCCTGGCGAAGGCGGTGGATGTGCCTGTACAGGGATGGCGTGATTGAGTACCAGGTGGACATGGGTAGGCCGATTCGCGGGCGCATCGACATGCGGGACGTGAAGGAGATCGTGCGTGGAAAGGACTGCGCTGACAAAGCTTGGCCGCACGCGGCACCCAAGTGGCCACGCTTCTGCTCTCAAAACACCATGTTTGCCCTCATCACGGAGCACCGCACATACTACCTGTACACATTCACCCCGCGCGACGCCTTTGCGTGGATCGCCCAGCTTGAGCGCACGCAGTTTGATCTCGTCAACGAAGCAAGCAGCTGCAAACCCCGTACCTTCTCCGTCTCCATTGCAGTAAGCCACATCCCTCTACGCACGTGTGCGCGTGTCTGTGTGTATGCGTCCAGTATTTGTGTGTGTGTGTGTGTGTGTCTGTGTCTGTGTCTGTGTCTGTGTGTGTTTGTGCGTGTGTGTGTCTGTGTCTGTGTCTGTGCGTCTGTGTGTCTGTAGGTGTGTGTGTGTGTCTGCCTGTCTGTGCGTACTGTGAGTGTGAGCGTATCTTCGCCCGCCCTCTTTCTCCCGCGCTCGCGCGCGCTCTCTTCCCCTCCCCCATGTGGCTATGCCCTGCCACTTATGACGGGGGCCTTGCTCACGCCACTTGCGCTGGTGGCACAGGACGTGAAAGACGTGCGAATACCGGCGTACCTGCCAGAGGATGTGGCTCACGACATGACACTGGCACTGGAACGCCCGTCTGCGCACATCTCATGCTGTCGCGCCACATTCACCGCCACGCCTTCCATGTTGGCTACAACCATCACTGAGACCGGGTGTGTGTGTGTGTGTGTGTGTGTGTGTGTGGTGTGTTAGGGGGGGGCTTGAGTCACCAGCCTGAACTACGGCCAGGGAAGAGTGCCCACTATCCAATAACTGCAACTACCACTTACATACACGCACACTCACTCACTCACACACTCACTCACTCACTCACACACTCACTCACTCACTCACTCACTCACACACACACACACACACACACATACACTACACAAAACCACCAACTTGCGTGTGGCACAGGGTATTGCATGGCCAGGAAACCCCTGTGGACGCTGCAACCACACACGTCCTGTACCGGCGAGACTGCAGCCCCATCATGGCAGTCACGCTGACTGCGCTGGCCACAACCTTCGAAGGCATCAACTTCGCCGGCGTCCTCACTGTCACACACAAGGACCAGCCAGAGCCAATGTAAGCGCCGTGTCAATGTTGTAAGAGCCTGTGTGGGCGTCAACGAAAGGCACCTCCATTTTGCTCAGCCGCGCTCTGGTGCTCCAAGTGATGAACACCACCCTGCATTACAGCACATGCTTGACCCTCACTGCCACCGTCCTCGCCCCCTCCCCGCACCCTGATCTTGGTTCACCCCTTGCCCCTGTGCGCAGCCGCGTGTATCTCCCTGGGATGTTTACCTATGACCCTGCTGGGGCCACGGGAACCCAACACGACGAGAGGTGTGTGTGCAAATGAACTGGAATTGTCCACCGCGTGTGTGATGTGGGCGTCGTAAGGCTGCGTGTTTGGTGATTCGCCGCCATCCCTCACACACACACACACACACACACACACACACACACACACACACACACACACTGGGTTGACAGCGTGAGCGAAGAGCACGCTCGGGTGCACATGCACATCGTCGCTGCGGAGATGGCTGCGATTCTGCAACATGCCTCCCTCGAGGACATCAACAAGGTCTGTGACGCGCGCTGCGTTGTGATGTGCGAAAACGCTCTGCCTTTCATGTGTTCCGTCGACACACACCCTGACTGTGCATGCAAGCTCCCCACACCCTCACAACTCACTGTCTCTCCAACACACACGGTCACACATACACGTACACACGTCAACGAACACGCATGCACACACACACACACACACACACACACACACACACACACACACACACACACACACACACACGCTTGTCACAGCTGCACGCTTCCTTTGATTCGCTTGTGCGCGAGTGCACTGGGCGACCCCTCTTGCACATGTGGATGCACCACCAGCTCGTCTCAGCCTTCATCCACGGCAAACACCCGCAGTCGTATGCAGAATTCATTGCTGCGACAATCGCTGAGCGCCCTGCAGACCGCGGCGTGAACCTTCAGGACCCTTCGCACGCGCACACAACCGCCTACCTTGCATCGCGCACGGATAGTGATGCACAGGCGCCGCCTCAGTTCTTTGCTGCACTCGTCCACAACGTATGCACGTGTCTGATAGGTGTCACGGTTGTTGGCGAATATTATCCTGCACGTGTGCGTGTGTGTGAATGCATCCGTTGACCTACTTGCGTATGCATTTGCATATACGCGTATACGTGTACATGGTGTGCTGTATGCATGCACGTGATCATCATTCCCATCGCACGCGTCTGACGCAACCCCATCCACTGCCCTCTCCCATCTCCAAACGTTCCTCAAACCCGCCTTCCTTGCTTGTTTGCTTTGTTTGCTTTGTTTGCTTTGTTTGTTTGTTTGTTTGCTTTGTTTGTTTGTTTGTGCAGGGGATGAGGTTGGCGCAGCTGGTCGGGCTCGCCCAGTTTCGCCTGCTGCAAAGGATGGCTGAGCCTGAATCGATGGAGGAGCTCAAGTCGTGCAATCCGGCGCCGGCCGCTCTCGTCGGCGCAGACGCGTTGCGCGCAGCCCTCATGCTGTGCACCATCCACGAGGCCGAGAAGCTGCGGTGCTGCTGGCGTGTGGATCCGGCGTCCACCACACAGTCACGAACCCGTGACTCACCAACACAGGACGCAGCAACTGCAGAGAGCGAAGCCCCTGGTGATGGCAACGATGGTGACGCCAAAGCAAAGCGCGGTGGTGAAGTGGGTGGTGTTGTTGGTGCAGACAACAGCAGCGCAAAGGTCACGGTTGGCAGTGGTTCGACGATGCACGTGCGTGTGAGAGCCACTGCTTTGGAAGATGACGACGTGGTGCGTGCAGACGCCACAGTCTCGGTGAATGTGCGGCCGCAGCCCGCCACAGCAAGCAGCGAACCAGCGACAGTGGCGCCGCCTTTCCACTTGCGAGATGATGTATCTGTCTCGTTTTCACGTGAAGGCGTGCAGTGCGAAGGCATCGGCTTTGCCGGCTCCATCACCGTCCGCCGTGCTGATAATGGCCCACCGAGGTTGGTACCGTGTTGAACCCCTGTTGCGCCCGCGTCGTGGTTGAGAACCTGAACCTGTTGTTGTCTGTTGTTTGTCTGTTCGTGCTGCAGTGGCCCTACGCCTTTTGCTTGCACTGTCTTTATGGGTTGGTGCTGTAACAACAACAACCCCTCCCCCTCCCGCCATGTTACTTGGTCTACCAAGCGTCGATTGATCACAACCATGATTATGATTGTGCTCCTCAGGGTTGTGCTGGTGCCTGGTGTTCGCACATACGACATTGCAGGCAAGACTGGAGGCACACGCGCTTCAGAGAGGTGAGGCAGCAGCACTGGCACGCGTGGGATGTTGGAATCAGCACACAAACCCGGGCCATGTCACATCGCAGCACTTGCTTTGCTTTTTTCTGTTGACAGCATGTAGCTTCTCTGCGGCGCCAAAAGTCGCACACACACACGTACACACGCACACACACACACACGTACGCACACGCACGCACGCGCCCACAAATGCAAACCAACACACATGCGTGCTCACTCAAACCGCTGTCAGGGTTGGCGAGGCGGATGTCCGGTTTTTGAGCAGCGTGATCGTGTGTGAACTTGTGGCGGCCCTCCATTCCGCAACGGCAGCAGAGCTCGACGTCGTACGTGCATGTGATATATGATGAGGGTATTGGGACTGGCCGTGCTGACCCCTTGACACACACACACACACACACACTCTCTCTCTCTCACGCTCTCTCTCACATACACACACACACTCTCTCTCTCTCTCACACTCACACATACTCACACACACACACACACACACCCTCTCACACATACACACACACCGACTCACACATGTGTCCTCACGTCAACACGCGTGCATGCATGTGCTCACTTGACAGATGAGCGCTGCGTTTGCCGAGATGAACACGGCGTTTCATGGACGGCCCACACTCGCTGCTTGGCTCCACAACCAAGTCGTGCGCAGCATGTGTGGGGCTGAACACGCGACCACATCAACCCACGACACCAAAGTGACTGATGCCGAACACAGCGCCGACATGACTGAGGCTGCGTCTTACGCATTGTTTCTTCGCAGCACGCGAGATGTGTCACAGCTGTCGCCGCAAGCACATCTTACCGCTTACTTGGCCAGTTTGGACGCAGGCTCCCCACAGCCGCCACTCGCATTCCTCGCCACATGCTTCAGAGCGGTGCGTTTCGTGTGCGATCTGCGCGCAATGTGCGCGCATCGTGTGGATATTGTGTGGGTAGAATGTTTGCATCGTGTGGGTATTGTGTGCCTTGCTTCCATTCCAACCTTTTTTCGCGCACGTGCATTCTCATCAGCACACATGCGCTCACCAAATCATATGCGCGTGTGTGCGTATGCGAGACAGGAAAACTTGGGGAAGGTGCTTCCATTGGCACAAGCGAGGTTGCTGGAGACGCTGGTGCGAGAAATGGACGAGCAAGGAGAGACTGCGTAGCCGAATCATCTCCCCAGATCACGTGCGTTGACACACACACACACGCACGCACGCACGCACGCACACGCACGCACGCACACGCACGCACACATTCACACACACACACACACACACACATTCACACACACACGCACACTCCAGTTTGCCTTGTGGTTTAGATTACGCGCGTGAGTTTTCTGCTAGTGCTGCTGTTTCGTACTGTCCTTGATACAAGGAGTGATATGTATCCGACCAAGAACAATAGAGTCGTGGAGACATCCAACACATGTCCAATGTACACACGTGCAGGACACAAAGAAGTCAAGGGAGAACCCTGTACCCCATCAGAGAGTAACGGAAACACACAAAACGAGCAAGAGCAACTGCATGCGTTGACTTGCAGGCACTGCGATCTTGCCACGAGGGGCCACATCACGTTGAACCTTGCCCACAAACGACCACTTGCTTGTGTACACCAGAAGACCTGAAACACACCACACCACACACACAACACATACACGCACACACACAGAGCAGATTGTGGAGGTGTTGCTGCTCATCTGACAGTGACGACGGGCTCGCTGACGGGCATTGCAACAACGGCGGTGACAATGGGGAGCGAACGCTGCGGAGAGTACAGCTGCACTTTGATTGGACTGGACACCATCTCTTGCGTAATGCACTGCACACACACACGCACACACGCACACACACACACACACACACACACACACACACACACACACACACACACACACACACACACACACACACACACACACACACACGCACACATGCAACGTGTGACGTGGGGTGGGGCGGAAGGACGGCACAACAGGCACAGTCAGAAGAGCGCGGGGCAATATGGGGTGATAGAGAGAGGGTGTTTGGACAGGCATGACAACTATAGAGAAGACGTACACACAGAGAATATACATGGACACGCAAACACGCACACACATGTACACATACTCAAACATGCACATTATGCACGATTTGCACGTACATGCGTGCTTCGCTTCACTGACCTGAACGTTGAAGGACTCCGTGTATGTGACGCCTGGAACAAGATGTGGAATGAGGCCAGAGGGGTTCTGAATGTCATACATGCTTTCGTCCCACGTGAGCGCGAGGCGGATGTCGGACACGGCCGTCGCACTCGTGTTTTGCACAGTCACGAGCAAGCGGAATGTCGGGCCGATGCCTTGCACTGCAGCGCCAACCTGAACCACAGAAAGAAATGGAAGGAAAGCGAAAGCAAAAGCGAGAGTGTGCAAAAGTGCGTTGGTGCGTGTGGTTGGGCACACGCGTGCAAGATAGAGAGTGTGTGTGTGTGCGTGTGCGCGTGTGTGTGCGCGTGTGTGTGTCCATATCGTAAGTCTGAGCAACAGGCCAGTCGTGGGTACAGCAACAAAGAAAAAGCGTTGTGCACAAAGCACGGATTGGTACAAATCTCAAGCATCACGATAGGAACTGCACCTGGAACTTGACGTCTTCGAGAGCAGATGTCGGTGCAAGCGCAGAGGTCATTGCCTTGACGTATTTGCGGGCTGGCGTTTGCCATTCGCAACAGCAACGACGCGCATGTTGATGGGTGCGCGTGCATGCACAAACAAAAGACAGCGATGAGACAAACCGTTGAGAGATACCGTGGTGACACACGAAAGGGTGTTCGCGCTTGCACGTGTGTGCGTTTTCGTGTCCGCATGTGCAGCAATTGTCAAAAACATTACAGTGCAGCAACGCAAACAAACACACATCAAACACGAGCAAGCACACATTACGCGCGACCTACACACGATCACGCATTTGCATGGCAACATACCGACGAGGACCTGCAAGACGTAGTGGTCACGGCGAAATGCCTGATGCATCGACACGGCGTTGTCCTTCTCCCGCTGCGTCTGGTCAACATAGAGTTTGGTCTTTGTCGGCACTTTGATGCGGATGTGCTGCTCTGGTGGCGGACCTGTGCCGCAATCACGTGCGCGTGGTGGGTGTGAGTTGGGGGGGGGGGTAGATGGGAGTGGATGGTTTCAATGAAACCGAAAGAAAAGCCCCATCATGGTTGGGGGCAACGGTGTGATGTGGACACGCGTGGCGTGTGCGGAGATCGCAAGAGACGCGCTGTCTGACGGAAGAGAGGCGCTCGCTGAGTAGCAAAGCCAGGCATTGATTTGGACACCAAGAGAGACAAAACAGAAAAGGAAGATCCCACCTTTCACGCCCTTGAGCTGGTGGAACTCTGTGGCCCTTTTCAGCCGGTGCACGATGTAGTGGCCCTCCTGCGTGACCGTCACTGCATCACGTGACACATGGATGGCAGAGTGGGATCGGGGCACGCATGCGTTTGTTGGAGAGCGGTTGTGAACACGTGCGGTGTTGTGTTGTGGCGTGGCCGTGCAATGGGAAATGAAATGGCGACAGCACAGCAATTAAAACAACAATCCCTGACACACAACTTGGACAACATGGCGCAACAACAGCTGCAACAACAGCTGCAACAATTGAAGCACCAACTGAAACAACTTCGACAAGACGGGCAGATCAGAGGGCAGGACGCCATGCCGCACCGAGTACGTAGCTGTCGCGCCAGAGACGGCCGAAACGAAGCGCAGCAACACCGCTGTCGACCTTCAACGTGCTGAGCATCTCTTTGTCGCTGTACAGGCGGATCTCGCCATTCTCAAGTCCGATTAGCGTTAACTGCCGCAGAGAGGGCAAGGAGAATGGAAGAAAGCAAGGGCGATGTGACGCGCAAAGGTGAGGGAACAGGTCACACAGGCATTATGGTTATGCACAGACACAACAGCCTCACGGAGGCGTTAACATACGTGTGCACGCGCGTACATGTACATTACATTTACACATGCACACGTACACATGTAAATACACACGCATACACGCGTATGTAAACACACAAACACGCGCGCGCGCACGCATACAACGCACCCTGAGCATCTTTGGCCTGTAGACCATTGGGCTGTGCGCGGTGATGGGAGCAGGCATCTTGACCTGCCACAGACGGCGACCCTGTGCAGCGGTGGTGGATGGCGGATGGCGGGTGAGTTGTGGCGTGAGTAGAAGGGTGTGGGTATGTATCACAGTGCGCACAGAGAGAGAGAGAGAGAGAGAGAGAGAGAGAGAGAGAGAGAGAGAGAGAGAGAGAGAGAGAGAGAGAGATAGAGAGAGAGACAGAGAGAGACACACAGAGAGAGAGAGACACACAGAGAGAGAGAGACACACAGAGACAGAGAGACAGACAGACAGAGAGAGAGAGAGAGAGAGAGAGAGAGAGAGAGACAGAGAGAGAGACAGAGAGGGACAGAGACAGAGACAGAGAGAGAGACAGACAGACAGAGAGACAGACAGACAGAGAGAGAGGGGGGAGGGTATTGAACTGAACCTCAGCAGCCAACGAAACCAAACAGACACACACATGCGCACACATGTGAGCACACACATGTGAGCACACACATGCGCGCACGCACGCACACACACACACACACACACACAGGTCTTTCATACGCACGGTTCTGTGCGGACCTTTGTGCTGAAGCAGTAGAGGCAGGAGTCTGCGCAGGAGATGAGGAGCGATTTTCCGATACGGTCAATGCCAACAGCGGGCGCAGGCAGCGAAAACGAGTGATCTGCAAGCTTTCCCCTGCTTGCAGGCAAGGGCACGGCACGATTGGAGGGAGCAGAAGCATGGAGTGGATGAGTAAACAGGCCGGAGGACGATGGAATAAAGGCAGCACGTGTGGAGGGATGGAGAGGTGGGGAGGAAGCCAGGAACTGAGCATGATGGGGGTGCAGAAGGATTCGGGCACAGAGTCACATGTATGTAAAGCCACCCAGCTCCACGTCAACAAGGGTACAACGCACCCTTTGATGTGGCACACGGTGCCATCGCGTGTGCAAGCGTGGATTCTGTAGTCGGTATCCAGGGCGCCACTCGCCGTCATGCACGCAACGGGGCTGAGGAGGGGGGAGGAGTGTGGAGGTAGCGATGATGGAGGCAACAGTCGAGTGGATGAAGTGTGACAGCAGAGAGGGAGAGAGTATGTAATGCGGGATAAGCACGTGAAACGCACATACACACACATGCACACACATGCACATGAACAGTGGAGGCATGCTTGCTCACCCTGGGAGGGACACACGGACGACTGCGGCAAAGTTTGTTGGATTGAGAACAAACACCTGACCGTCCTCTGTCCCAAGAACGGGGCACGCCACCCCAGTGTCATCGCCACCAAGCTGCACATGCACGCACATGCATATAGCATTGGAGGTGCACGCAAGTGCATGCGTGTGTGTGTTTGAGAAAGAAGACAAAAACGGAGAGGTTCGTGCACGTGAGCGATTGAGCAACAACGTGTGTGTGTGTGTGTGTGTGTGTGTGTGTGTGTGTGTGTGTGTGTGTGTGTGTGTGTGTAGACCCAAGACGGGGAGGCGGTATCGTTGACAAGTGCGTCTGGGACGTACGGCCGCAACAGCTGTGTTCACAGCACGCATGCGCACCTTTGCGAGTGTGCCGACAGTTGTGATGACAGCGGGCGTGGTGGCGGGCTGCGTCTTGACCATGTTGACGAAATCCTCCCGCATCTCAGGCGGCAGCGCTGCCCCAGCACATGTCCAGGATGTGTATACGTGTGTGTGTGTGTTTTGTGTGTGTGTTTTGTGTGTGTGTGTGTGTGTGTGTGTGTGTGTGTGAATTCGAGTGAGTGGGCGGGAGTACGAAGGTGGAGCTGATGCACGGCAAGAGAGAGAAGGTGAATCGAACACCACACACACATACACACATGCACACAAGCACACACTTGGGCATGGCGTGCACACGTGTCGTGGACGTACACAGGAATTTGAGGGACCGGGGGGAGAGCTTGACGCCGTTGCCACGAAGCGTGAGCAGCGCATTCTGCAGCACATCTGCATCCACGCGCTGCCAGGGTACACAGAGATGGTGTGTGTGTGTGCGTGTGTGTGTGTGTGTGTAGCAGGTGAGCGAGTGGAGTGAGTGGCAGAAGAGATGGTACCTGAGGCAAGGACATCAAACAAACCCAGCACTGTTGATAATTGCATATCCACGTGTGTGTGCACTTGAGACACAATAGCACGCACACGTGTGACCACTGACCTCGGCGCGACGCACACCAACCCACGTCTCAAGCTCTTGCTCATCGAGCTGGGAACAGAAACATCAAGCGAATATCCCGCAAGCAATCACGCATGAATCAACGCAACAATGCTTGGCATGCAGGCGCACATGTGAGGAATACACACACACATAAAACACACGCACCGGCAAGTCCGGAAGGATGAATTTGTAGAAGGGCTTCAAGTTCTTAAACACATAAAGGGCGTTACCCGATGCCACCGCAATGGCTGTGGGCACACACACACACACACACACACACACACACACACACACACACACACACACACACACACACACACACACACACACACACACACGTGTCGCAAACAGCCAGGCTGTGAGTGAGCAATGCGGTGTGGAGACGACAAGTGTTCGCAGCAAAATCAGGCGACGGCACGAACGAAACAGGAAGCAAGGCGGAGGTGCAATGCAATTGTACCTGGTGCTGACGCCTCATCCGATGTGCGAAAAGAGATTGTGCCGCACGGAAACCCGAACAAGTGGATGGACTGGCACGCATCCACAACCCAATCGAGACGCGCGTGAACAAGGAAGCAAACTTGGCGCGGCAGCACATTGTGACACGGGATGCACGTGAACACACAACAAATCAAACATGCTTGCACACAGCCACAACAAATGTCGCCAGGTAGAAAAGCACGCTCGCAAGCACCGTGCGTACCAACGCTGTTGTACCTGCTGGAGTTCACCGCAGTTGAGGACTTGCAGCTTGGACTTTCCTTCTGCAAACTGCATGTTGGCTACAATCACCTGAAAGCAAGCAAGCACAGCAAACCAGCGATGGAGTCAGGAACGACCAACAAAGCCACACACGAGAAACACCAGCTTGACAACGGCAGTGCTTCTTCTGTGCAGCTTGTTCTGAGACTCTGGACTTACCTTGTTCTCCCCTTGGTTGTTGACATCAGCAAACGCTGGTTGTGGTAAATGTTGCGTGCGTGAGAGTGTGCGAGAGTGAGAGAGTGTGTGTTTGTGTGTGTGTGTGTTTGTGTGTGTGTTTGTGTGTGTTTGTGTTTGTGTGTGTGTGTGTTAGTGTTAGTGTGTGTGTTTGTGTGTGTGTGTGTTAGTGTGTGTGTTTGTGTGTGTGTGTGTGCGTGCGTTAGAGATGTGTCGAGGGAGCGCGACGTGAGCCACAGATGTGCCACTCTGCGTCAGGCTCGAGTCTAGAAAATACGCAGATCCAGAGATTCAATTACACGCATACACACACATGCACAAACGCAAACATGCTCACATACACATGCACAAACGCACTAACATTCACACACTCACACACACACTCACTGATGCATGAGGATGTGCAGTCCATGTCGGCGATGGGGTCGTCCACCACTTTTTGCCAAGGCTCATCCTTGACACGTTTGGTGTTCGCTGTCTTTCGGCCACCCACACCGACCCTGGAAGAGCCCTCGCCCTGGCCCACACCACCCTGCTGTGGCTGGTTGCCAACATCACCGCCATCCCCTGTGCTCTGCACGTCAGCCATCCCGAAGCACAGCACTCAAACAGGCAGGAGTGTCTGTCTGTTGGTCGGTTTTATTTTGTTTGTGTGGTGGTTGGCTGGTTTGAATATTGGCGAATATTTTCAACAAATTCTCCTCATCCGCCATCGAAGAAAAAAAAAAAACTGCTGTGCTGGCCATTATCGTCGCTGCCACAACCAACGAACACAGCACCCACACCACTGCTTCCATCTGTTGCTGTTGTGATACAGCCTGGCTGACTTGTTGTATTGGAGTGTGGAGCCTAACCCTTGAATTGGAGTGTGGAGCACATCTCTACGGTCAACACCACATCCGCCTTTTCACCCCACTGTCCTTCCATTGGCCAGTTTTGCTGTCATGTTGACAAAGTTTGAGGCCAAGACCGCCCGTGTCAAAGGTGCGCAAGAAACAGACAGGCGCGTGCCTGCCCGTGTTTACAGCTTTAGTTGCACGGCTGCGTTGGATGCACGCACACCTGAGCAGTGTGCAACACCTTTGGGTGCCTCTGTGTCACTTGCACCCGCACGGCAGTGGTGGCTGTGATTATCATGACTTTGAGCACGCCATTGCATTCGTCTACGTGTGTGCTTGTGGCGACAGTTCCTCTCACCCTGTCACCCTGTCACCGCTCTTTGTGCGTGTGCGTGTGTGTGTGTGTTTTCGTCTGAATTAGGCGTGTCATTCCATCCCAAACGACCATGGGTCCTCGCCAGCCTGCACAGCGGTGTCATCCACCTGTATGACTACCGCATGGGCACGCTCATTGACAAATACGACGAGCACGATGGTTTGTCATCAAATTGTGGCAATGCTTGAGTCTTTGTGTGTGTGCGTATGAAATGAAGTGCGCAGCCAAGCCAAGGGGGAAGAGATGGGTCTGTGTTTGTTTGTTTGTTTGGTTGTTTGTTTGTTTGGTTGGTTGGTTGGTTGGTTGGTTTGTTGGCTGGCTGGTTGGTTGGTTGTTTGTTTGTGCGTGTGTCTATGTCTGCGTGTCTATGTCTGCGTGTCTATGTTCCTCTGCGTTTGCCCGGCAATCTCTGTGCGTGCCTCTCTTACACCCCCCCCCACTTCCGTGATTGCATATTGTTTCTGCCGACTGCGTTTGCCATAGGTCCTGTGCGCGGCGTGGACTTCCACAGCTCACAGCCGCTTTTTGTGTCTGGTGGTGACGACTACAAGATCAAGGTTCGCGGCCCAACACACAAACAGGCGCACGCACACACCCACAAACACACAAGCTGCTTCAGTGTGTTTGCTGTTTATTTGCTGTGTGGTCACACTTGAATTCGATCCACACCACACACCCGTCTCCCTTGAAATGGACACTGTTGTGGTAACAATCTGCCCTTCCCCTGTTTGTGCTCGCGTCTCAGGTGTGGAACTACAAGACCCGCCGGTGCCTGTTCACCCTCAACGGCCACTTGGACTACATCCGCACAACCTACTTCCACCAGGTACATGGGATTTGCACCCGCTGCACATGCACATGCAGTCCTTTCCATGCACATGTACCTATCTGTCAGGGCTCGCATCGTCCCGTCTCCGCCTGCCATATTCTCTCCTCCCTCTCACCACAACTGGTTTTGTGCGCTCACACGCATACACACATACATGCACGCATGTACGCACCCCTCCCCCCTCACACATACACTGCAGGAAACGCCGTGGATTGTGAGTGCGTCCGACGACCAGACGATTCGCATCTGGAACTGGCAGTCGCGCAACTGCGTGAGCGTGCTCACGGGCCACAACCACTACGTCATGTGCGCCAACTTCCACCCGACGCAAGACCTGCTTGTCTCTGCATCGCTGGACCAGACGGTGCGCGTGTGGAACTTCTCTGGCCTGCGCAAGAAGGGCGTGGCCCCCGCTGGCGCCGGCCTTGGCCGCAAGGACGACGCAGACCTCTTTGGCTCGGCTGATGTCATGGTCCAGGTGTGTACACACATCCTTGGGACTGCGAGGGAGTGCGAGGGGGAGAGAGAGAGTGTGTGTGTGTGTGTGTCAGCACTGTGTGTTGGAGTTAGTATTTGCCCATTCGTTTGCACGTGCTTTTCTCACATATCATGCGATGGGCCACAATGTTTTGTGTGTGTGTGCGTGCGTGCGTGTTTGTGTGTATGTGTGCAGCACGTGCTTGAGGGCCACGACCGCGGCGTGAACTGGGCGGCCTTCCACGGCACGTCGCCGCTCGTCGTCTCCGGCGCCGACGACAGAACCGTCAAGCTCTGGCGCATGAACGGTCAGCAATAGCGCTTCTTGGCCCCCCCCCTCTCTGTGCCTTTGTTCCTTGGTGTTTTTCTTGTGCAGGATGATGAGAACGTGTGTATGCTGCCACCACCGTTGCTGTGTAGGGCTCGCCGCTCTTGCATCCTGCAGCCTTGCCTCACCTTTGCTTTGACTGGGCTTTTTGCGCCAATGCATCGCCAGATACGAAAGCGTGGGAGGTTGACACGTGCCGCGGCCACTACAACAACGTGGTCTGTGTACTCTTCCATCCTCGCCAAGACCTCGTCGTCAGGTGCGCTGCCAACAGCACAAATGCCTGCAAATGCCTGCAGCTTGCTTTTCATCACGAGGTGGCTTCTCTGCCGGCTTTGCGCTGTGCACGCGTTTTAACTTCTCAGCAATCTGCTCACACCCAACAATCTCCCCACACGCCACCCATCCGCACCACGTCTCCCCCTCCTCTCCACGTTCTTATTCACGCGCGCGTGTGTGCAGTGCGAGCGAGGACTGCTCCATCCGGGTGTGGGACACGCAGCGCCGCGCGTCTGTGCAGACGTTCCGCCGCGAGCACGACCGCTTCTGGGTAGTTGCCGCCCACCCGGAGGTGAACCTGTTTGCTGCTGGCCACGACAGCGGGCTTGTTGTCTTCAAGCTCGAGCGCGAGCGCCCGGGTTATGCTGTGCACAACAACACGCTCTTCTACGTCAAGGACCGCTTCATTCGCACGTATGAGTTTGGCAGCTCCAAGGACGCTCCGCTCGCAAGCATCCGCCGGTTAGTACTGCGCTCTGTTGTCCGCCCGATTGGGGGGGGGGGGGGTTGAATGAGGTGCTTCTTGCGCGTGCCACGCTGATTGGCTTCAAAAGTGTGTGCATGTGTGTGCGTGTGTGTTTGTAGAGGGTGTGTGTTCTGTTTTGTTGTCTTGTGTTCTTCCTTTCAAGCTGCTGTTTGCTTCGTGTTCTCACCTGCCACACGCACACACACACACACACGCACACACAAACACACTTGATCATGTCCTCTCCCACCTCAATATTCATTTTTGTTGGTCCGCAGGCACGGCACGGGTGCGCCGCAGAATGGCATCCTGACGATGGCGTACAACCGTGCGGAGAATGCCGCCCTGCTCACGGCCGCCACCGACGGCGGTGTGTACGAGCTCTACATGCTCCCCAAGAAGGGCTCCGATGCAGACAACGCCGAGTGCAAGCGCGGCAGCGGGCGGTGCGCCGTGTGGGTTGCGCGCAACCGCTTTGCTGTGCTTGACAAGTACAACACCATCCTGATCAAGGACCTGAAGAACGAGACGACCAAGAAGGTGACGCCGCCCGTGCAGACGGACACGCTGTTCTACGCCAGCACGGGCCGCCTGCTGCTCGGCAACGGCGAGGGCGTGACGCTGTTTGATGTTCAGCAGCGCAGGGCCCTGGCCAGCATCAGCACCAGCCGCATCAAGTATGCCGTCTGGAACAAGGACTCATCCCAGGTCGCCCTCCTGGGCAAGCACGACATCACCGTCTGCGATAAGCACCTGCGCCAGATCTGCACCATCCACGAGACAATCCGTGTCAAGGTGTGTGTCCTGTATTGTGTTTGTGTGTGAGGGTCTGCCGTGTGCCGTGTGTGTGTTTGTGTCTGTGTTTGTGAAGGCATTCGGTTGTCCCTGCAATAGCTTCGGCGCGAGTGATGTGCACACACACACATGTGTGTGTGTGTGCGGGTAGTCAGATTACACGCCACCACTCACCCGACCGCGCGGCCACACTGTCTGTGACTGTTGTGTTTTGCTCCGCCAGTCTGCCGTGTGGGAGGAGAGCGGGGTGCTGATCTACACGACGCTGAACCACCTCAAGTACGCCCTCCCCAACGGCGACTCTGGCATCATCCGCACGCTCGACACGCCCATCTACATCACGCACGTCAAGGGCGGCACCGTGTACTGCCTGGACCGCGAGGTGAAGACGGCTGCGCTCGCCATCGACCCGACCGAGTACCAGTTCAAGCTTGCCCTCGTCAACCGCGCTTACGACCAGGTCTGCCCACCACTCGCGCTTGGAGTGGGTCGACATGCGCGTGCCTTGGTGTGTGTGTGTGTGTGTTTGCGATCATCGTGGGAGTTGCGCAACACCCGGTGTTCTGACGTGTCGGTCGCTGCGACGCGCTGCTCGTTGTTGTTCCCAGGTGCTATACATGGTGCGCAATGCCCGCCTGCCCGGCCAGTCCATCATTGCATACCTGCAGAAGAAGGGTTACCCAGAGGTGCGTCTTCTTCTAGAGCCGTGGTTGCGTTGTTTGCCCTCGTACAGCAATGCCTGCGGTGGCTGTTGAGAGGGCATCGGCTGCCCCTTGCTATTATCCTCGTCCAGTCATGTTTACTTGCTTGTCAGAGATCGCCCTTGTTCTCACCCAGTGTTCTCTCTCCTGCTCGCTTGTTCCATTTTATTTTCCACTCCTTCCCCTCCTGCAATTGTGCACGCATTTTCAACACTTGCGCACTGGTGTCAGGTTGCACTGCACTTTGTGAAGGACAGCCGCACGCGGTTTGCGCTTGCTCTCGAGTGCGGCAACATTGAGGCCGCCAAGGAGGCCGCCAAGGAGCTTGACGACAAGAACTGCTGGGAGCAGCTTGCAGACGTTGCGCTCAAGCACGGTGACCACCAGGTCGTTGAGCTTGCGTACCAGCGCTCCAAATCGTTTGAGAAGCTTACTTTCCTCTACCTCATCACGGGCAACCTCGAGAAACTGCGCAAGATGCTCAAGATTGCAGAGATCCGCAAGGTGTGTGTGTGGGTGTGCCTGGTGTACCTCTGTAGTTGTGTGTGTGGATGTATAGAGGTGCGCTGTGTCCTGTTCTCGGTGTGCACGCACAAAGAGCCGCTGCATTTCACTGGACTCACCACCGCACGTGTGGGGTTTTGGTGTGTTGATGGGTTGGAGCAGGATGTTGACAGCCAGTTCCAAACTGCTCTGTTGCTCGGCGACATGGAGGAGCGCATTCGTGTCCTCCAGTACGTTCCCGTAGCTACTTGTGTGTGTGTGTGTGGCTGGGGGTGTGTGTGGGTGTGTGGGTGGGTGTGTTTGTGTGTGTGTGGGTGTCTTTTGTTGTCTTTCATTTGGTGTTTCATGCGATTCCCCCCTGCCCTCCCGACATGCTAGCTTTGCATGTTTGCACTGGTTTGGTTTGCGTTGTGTGCTTATATGGCCATTCCGCTTCACCTTGTTATCACAGGAGCGTTGGCCAGGGCCCGCTTGCATACCTGACTGCGGCGACGCACGGCTATGATGACAAGGCAACCGAGATTGCGCAGACGCTGGGAATGGAGGAGGACCAGCTTCCCCCCGTGCACCCGGACAGCAAGGCGCTGCTTCCGCCTGAGCCCGTCTGCGAGAACCAAACAAACTGGCCGCTCCTCACCATCTCAAAGGTGCGTGGACGTATGTGTCTGTGTCTGTGTCTGTGTCTGTGTCTGTGTCTGTGTGTGTTCTTGGGCGCTTCTTGCGTTTTGGCCAGAGCTCACGTGCTCCCCCCCCCCAAACTCCTTTCTTATTGTCTCTTCTCCCCTTCCCTTCCACTGACAACCCGTCCTCGTCACACGTTCCCCCCCCCAAACGCTGGTACAAAACGATCAGGGCTTCTTCGACTCGATGAAGACGCAGCAGCCTGCCGCGCTTGCTGTTGCAGACGACATTGATGCCATGGATGATGCCGAGGGCTGGGGTGACGAGGAGGACGAGGAGCTTGGCGAGGAAGCAGGTGCGCACCTGCGCATTCAGCGGCTGCTTTGCGTCATGGCATTGCTCTGCTTGTGGTGCTGGTGCGTATGCACCTTGGCCCTGCTGCGGTGCTCACTGGACCATTCGTGCTGCTCACGCTTTGCCCGCTGTCTGCTTGGTTTGTTGGCTCTCCCTTCTCCTGCGCGTGCCCAGGCCTTGGTGGCGAAGAGGAAGAGGAGGAAGGCGAGGGCTGGGGCGACGAAGACGACCTTGATCTCGATATTGAGCTTGAAGAGCCCGAGGGTGAGGAGGAGGCTGGCGGCGACATCTTTGTTGCGCCCAGCGCCGGCACCCCGCAGTCCCAGATGTGGGTGAACAACTCGTCCCTCATTGCCGACCACGTCGCTGCTGGCTCCTTCGACACCGCCATGAACGTACGAATACCGTTTTATTGTGCAGGCGTGTGCGAAGGGGGGTTATGTGTGCACAAGTCGTGCATTTGTGTGTGTGTGTGTGTGTGCATGTGTGTGAGGGAGTGCGTGAGTGAGATTACTCTTGAACCCAGGTGTGGTTGCTTGTTGCTTGAGCTCACCACCATCACCTGTGTGTGTGTGTGTGCAGATTATGAAGCAGCAGCTTGGCATTGTCAACTTTGCGCCCTACAAGGACCTGTTCATCTCCCAATATGCTCGCTCCCGGGCCGTTGTTGAGGCAACAAACTCCACCCCTCCCCTCTTTTTCTACATGCACCGCAACTGGCAGGATGCCGGCGCTCGCAGTACGTTTGTTGCCCTGTGTGCATGTGTGCGTGTGTGTGTGCGTGCGTATGCATGTGAATGTCTGTGCGTGCGCTCTGTAAGTTGGGGGGGGGGTTTCCCCTTCATTTCTGTGGACTCGCTTCCGCCCTCCTTCTCTGTCGCTCCCTCGACACACCACGCACACGCACACACACACACACACACACACACACACACACACACACACACACACACACACACACACACACACACACACACGCGCACGCACACGCACAGACGGCCTGCCTGCGGTTGGCCTCAAGTTTGGCTCCCTCGCCGAGAGCCTCCAGGTGCGCATGCATGAATGAATGGATGAATGAATGCCGCTTTGGGCAGCTTTGTCGTTGTTGCCGTCTTTTGTCGTGTGCTGTGGGCTTCGGGTTCCCTCACCTCCCTATGCGTACTCACCCCACCCCCTTCCCCCTTGCTTGCTTGCGTCTGTCTTGCCTCAGAACGCGTACGCGTCAACAACCAAGGGCAAGTTTGCGGATGCGCTTGGGCAGATGCGGTCGATCCTGCGCTGCCTGCCCATGCTCGTCGTGTCGAGTCGCTCCGAGCTGCAGGAGGTACAGCAGCTCGCCAAGATTTGCCGCGAGTACGTTGTGGGCCTCTCCCTTGAGATTAGGCGGCGTGAGATTGCAAAGGACCCCTCCCAGGCCGCACGCGCGGCGGAGCTTGCCGCCTACTTCACCCACTGCGACCTGCAGCCCTTCCACATGATTCTTGTGCTGAAGACTGCGCAGACGCTCTTCTACAAGCTGAAGAACTTCAAGACGTGCGCATCCTTTGCCCGCCGCCTCCTCGAGCTCGGCCCGAAGGTCGACCTCGCCACAAAGGTGCGTGCCTCTGTGTGTGTGTGTGTGGGTGGGTGTGGGTGTCTGGGTGTGTGATTGTCTTGAAAGCTGCCCGCGGTTTTCGTCGTTGGATTTCGAGCATGTCGCGTTTTGTTCCCCTTGTGCTGGTGCTCACGCTGTGTGTTTGGGTGTGCATTATTGTTTCACCTTTTGCTCGCTCCTGTTACGCAGACGAAGAAGATTCTGCAGGCGTGCGAGAAGAACATGGTGGACGCCGTTGAGATTGACTACGACATGCACAACCCCTTCACCATCTCCCTCAAGTCCATGAAGCCCATCTACAAGGGCAAGCCTCAGGTGCGTGTTTCGAAAATACGTTGTGGGGCCCGTGTGTTTGCTTCTTGTCGGTGATGTGTGATGCAACAGTGTGTCTTTCACGCGTTGCGATTGTGCTTTGCTCTTTGAGGCGGGCAACAATATTGATTTGCATTTATCGCACCCTTCCCTCGCACGCTCGGGAACTCGAATGCACGCTCACCCTCGCGTCTCCCCTTCCGCTCCCCCTTGCGCAGGTGACGTGCCCGTTCTGCTCTGCGGTGTACGAGCCCGAGTGCGAGGGCGAGACCTGCCTTGCCTGCGAGGTTGCCGAGATTGGCCGCTCCGCTGTCGGCCTCTCAAGCCTCCGGCCGTGATTGTGTGTGCGTCCGTGCACCGCCACCGCCAGTAGCACCAGCAGCGTTGGCCATGCACCGCGTGTGCTTCTTTCTCTCCCCACTCCCCCGTTAATGTCTTGTGTGCTTCCTTCTGCCTTCGAGCCATGCACCTTTAACATTCTTGGTGTCTGCGCTTGGATGCATGTTGCTGAGACACTGATTGTCGTCAGCCTTACACATCAGTTTCCACTTCCACAGCCGCCATCTGACGTCTTTTGTTTGTGTGTTTAGTCGTTGTTGTTCGCGCTGAGGTGTCTGTGTCTGTGTTTGTGTCTGCGTTGTATGTTTGCTGTGTGTTTCAGCCATACACGCGCAATGTGATGAGACGCCAGCGAGGGCAGCAGCCAGCAATCAAGTGACGTTACAGCGTTTACTGTCATCGTGATATGCTTGTATCTATCTACAGTTGAGCTTGTAGGGTCTCGCCACACACACACACACACACACACACACACACACACACACACACACACACACACACACACACACACACACACACACACACACGTACAAGTCTATGCCTCGAGCGGTGGTGGCTTGTCGGGATCATTGTCAAACACCTGGTGCACCCTGGCGTGAATGTGGTCGAGTTGCTCCCACGTCGCCTCCTTGCCGTAGCACTGGGGAAGGTCTGTGGGGCACGTTGGGCAGTAAGGCCAGGGCTTGTGGCACGGCACACCGCGCAGCTTGCACTTCACCTCGCCCCACTTCTCGGCCAAGTATGCGCGTGACGCCTCCTTCATGCGCTTGCGCCATTGCTGCTCCTTCTCGGACATGGCTCCCTCGCGCCACTGGTTGCGCTTGGACTTGTCCTTTGCCTCCTCGTCCAGCTTCGCCTTGACCCGGTCGTACGAGTCCGTGTCCAGGATGCCAATCACCCGCTTCATGTCGTACGAGTAGTGAATCTTGCACGCGCGCGCGTCGTAGCCCGCATCGCGGATGCGCCCATACGCATCGCACTCCGAGCCGTACTGGAACACGTGTGGGTCCCATGGCACCTGGACTAGCGTCTGCGTGCGGTAGGCGGCCAGGTGGTCGTAGGCGAAGAGGATCATGCCCCAGTTGGGGAACCGCGCCATCTGCTCGCGCAGGCAGTCGATGGCGTCCTTGCCCATGTCGCGGCCAGGCTCCAGCGGCAGCACGTAGTTGTCTGCGTGGGCCCAGAAGTAGAATTCGAGCCGGCGCTCGAGTGCCAGCGTGGCCATGTAGTTGTGCAGCTCTGGGAAGTTTAGCTGGCGGTCTGGCACGACCACCTCTGCCACCCGCTCCACAAGCCACACGCTGTTCGAGGCATCCCTGTCCTTGGAGTTGTCGACGATGATCATGCTGGGCACCATGATGTCGCTGGCACGCTGGAACCCTTCTACCGCCTGCTTCAGGATGGGGAAGTTGTGCTGGAACAAGATGATGAGGCGCCACTTGTCCTGCCTGCGCCGCTTCCACGGGTCGGCCTCTGCAGTGTCTGGCATACCCATCGCATTCTTCATGTGCTCCCTGGGCACGAATCCATCTTCGCCCCCCTCCACCTCGAACTTCATGCCTTTCTCCTTCTCGTCCACGCCTTTGTCCTCTTGCCGCGTCGGTGTCTTTGGACTCCGTGTGCTGGCCAGATCGTGCTCCGCCTGCTGCTGGTGCTGCTGGTGTTGTGAGACTGCGGCGGCGCCATCGTTGCTGTGTCTGTTGGCTCCGTCGTCGCTGCGCCGCGTCGCGTCAAGCAGCTGTTGCTGTTCTGCCAGCTCCTCTGCAACTGCGCGTGGTCGTCCCAGCTGTGCGAGCCACGGCGGCATGTCTGCGCCGCCAACCGGTACGCTTGGGTCACCGGATGTGGCGCTGTACATGTACGTGGCCGTGTACACCACAGCCAGCACGATGATGTACACAAACCGGGCCTCCAGCGATCTTCCTCGTACCCTCAACATCGCTGCGTATGCGAGCACACGGAAAAGATGTGCGGTCAAAGGTGGTCTCTTTTTCACTTATTGTGCCAGTGCGTGTTCGTATCGACGTTGCTGTGCGTGTATGGTGTTGTTGTGTGTTCGCGCCTCTTGTTCGCAGGTTGAGGCAACTGTGTAGAAAATTTGCCAAAGGGCAATGTGTGCTTGTGTGTGCTTGTGTGTGTGTGAGAGAGAGTGTGTGTGTGTGAGTGTGTGTGTTTGTGTGTGTGTGCGCGCGTGTGCGTGTGTGTGTGTGTGCGTGTGTGTGTGTGCGTGTGTGACATCACATCACTGTCACAAAGCAGATCTTGCTTCGTGATGCCTCGACTCCACTCAAGCCATATTCCTTTAGTGTAAACAACAGCAACAGCCAGCGAGAGAGCACAAAAGGAGAAAAGAGACAAGCAAGCAAGGAAACAAAGAAGGGAGGAAGCAAGATAGGGAGCGGGAGAGAGGAACGAAACGGGGAGAAAGTTAAGCAAAAAGCCACCATTGTTACACACGACAAACCGCTCACAAGCGACACTAACTCACTCACGCATACTCACACACGCATACTTACAGACACGCACACGCACAGACACACACGGAACGTGGGCTAGCACAGCCTCATTCTGAGGGCTTGGTGGCGTCCTCCTTGTCTGTGGCCATCTTCGCCTTTTCCTCTTGCTCTGCCTTTGTGGGCTTGATGTCGTCCAGGGTCGGTGGCGCGGCTTCATCATGCTTCTCATCCGTCTCCATGCCAACATCCTTCCGCACCTGCACCACACTGACATCATCAACATCAACCTTGGATGGTGGTACATACACGCCCAGGCCTCCAGCTGCATCGGCCTCCTTCTGTGTGTAGGGTGTCTCAGACAGCTGCTTCAACCTGTTCAAGGGCGAGGGCGGAGGGAGGGAAGGGGCGTGCACGGGTGCATGTGCATGCGTGCGTGTGTGAGTGTGCTAACAGGGAGGAGAAGTGCCATCCAATGAAAAGCGAAGGTGCACAAGTAGGGCGCCAGCAAGCAAGCACGTGTCTGCGTGTGAGTGCACGTGTGCGTCTACATGTGTGCATGTGTGTGCAACACAGGTTGCTTGTGTAGACTTACCGGCGCTTGTGAACCTTACTCCTGCGATGCGCCTCCAGCGTAAACTCATCCACGAAATGTCTCCTACACGCAAACAGACAGCAACAATGTGAACACGTTCATCAGGAAGCAGGAACGGAAGCAGTAGACACAAAGGAAGGCAGCCAAGAAGAAACAAGAGAGGGAACAGGAGGAAGAGCACAGGGAAGGGCAGAAAGGGAAGAACACAGGGAAGGGCAGAAAGGGAACAGAGGGAAGGAAGGATTACACAGCAGCACCACACAGCAACCAAAGACAGACAGACGGACGGACGGACACCCACCCACACAGCAATCATACACAGACAGACAGACAGACACGCACGCACGCACGCACACGCACACACGCACATGCACGCAAAAGGGGGCTTACGCGCAATGGACGCAGTAGAACTGGCCCATGCCGGGGAGATCGTAATCGACGACCTGTGTTGCGAGCTTGTTGAGCACCTTCGGCTTGAGATCGTCGTGAATCTGATCCACATCGCGCGTCTTGCGGCGCGTGCGCATGGCCTTTTGAAAGAACTTGTTGTTCTTGTGCATGCGCTTCCGTCGCTGAGGGTTACCCATGGCGTCTGTTTGGAGAGAGTGGGGAAGGAGTAGTGCGGGGGGAGGGGGGAAGCTTGTTGTCGGTGTGCACGCGGCGTGGGTGGCAGAGCGACAGCATGAAATGCATTATTCACAGCGAGCGCAAACAACAAGAGACAAGAAGGAGATTATGAGCAGTGCTGCGGAGCGGGTGGTGGTGGAGGATGGAGCGGTGGTGTTGGCCACGGTGGTGCGTGGTGTGAAGAACATGGGCGAGGTGCTGAAGGGCGTCCGCAGCGGCGCGTTGCAGGCATGCTTTATCAAGGCCAGCATGGTCCCCGACTTGTTCGTGGCCGCCGTTGCAGCCAGGCATGCGCTGGAAGCACAAAAGGCTGAGAACATGACAACCCGCAACGTCAACACAGAAATCCTCTACTCCCTCTACCCCGGCAGACAGGTGAGAACGTGGTCATGTGTGTGTGTGTGTGTGTGTGTGTGTGTGTGTGGCGAGGGGGGGGGGAAAGAGTTCATTGTGTAGGGAGTGGTATTTGTTGTGTCAATTGTGTATGCTGTTGTGTTTGTGTATGCTGTTGTGTGTATGTACATGCCGCTGCTGTTGTTTGGATGACACGAAACCGTGTGCTGACACTCGTGCTGAATGGTGTGCGTATCTATTCACGTGTTGGCTCATGCGTGCAGATCACAACTGCGTTTGCGACCTTGGGTCCAGCAGAGACAGACACAGACGTGCTAGTCATGGTACTGGCCACCAGTGACAAGGACGACTCCCAGGTGCGCGAGCGTCCGTGGTGTCATGTGGTGTGGTGGTGGTGTGGGTTTGTTTGGCTTGTTGCCGGTGGACTTTGCCGGTGGCCTTTGTCGGTGGACTGCCCCGGTTCATCTCGATACACTTTGACTACACGCTTCACACTCACACGCTCACCCCAACATATCCACACGCTCATCCGCATGCACATATGAACAGCTAAGCCAAGTACTGGATGCTATTGATGGCACCGTTGCACCAGTGTCTGAGTTGCATGAGCTGTATGATGCTGCAGCCATCGCAAAGGTGTGCGTGTGTGTGTGTGTGCGCGCATGTGTGTGTGCGTGTGCCTTTGCTTGTGCAAGGATTTGAATGAGTCTGCATGTTCCTCTGTTCACGCCCATGACAGGATGTATGTCGCATGCCTCACGATGCACACGCTACAAGATGTATGTCGCATGCCTCACGATGCACACGCTCCCCCCCCTCTGCAATACACCACCAGCTGTATGGCATCAAATGCGAAGGAAGGCCCGTGGACGACATTGTCAACGACGTTGTGACTAAGATGGCCCTGAAAGGACTGCGGAAATGACGACAAGCACTGCAACTGACATGGCCACACACACACACACACACAGACACACACACTTGAGTTGCTGCTAGTTGACTGGTCGCAGTTGACTGTTTGGCTGTACATATGGTTCATCCATGCACCCACTAGGCTGCATCAACTCAGGGAGAGGGAGAGCAGGGCGTGTTGTATCCAAACACATCTGGCCGCCGTGGCTCGGGAGGGAGAGGTCAGGATGAAGTGAGCATTCTTTGCGACGTGAATAAAGTAACTGCACCGCAACAACACGGCAACGGCTGAGTGTCATTGATGGCCACAACAGGGTTGGGAGAGGAGCCGGAGGTGATGCCATGTCACGTCACGCAGCGTCGCATCACTATGGGCAGTTGCACGTTGCTGCTACTTCAATAACTCAGCAGCACAGTACAGAGAAGCGTTTTACTTCGAGTGTGCGACCTAGCGCACAACAACAGCGGACACAGGCAGATGCGAAGGCGAGGGGAGGGGGGCAGGATGTCAAAGAGAAAGCACATTGTTGTCATGAAACCCGCAAGGTCATAACCATGCACACAAAAAACTACACACAACAGTTGGTTCTATTATCACCACAAGTATGCAGGCAGGCAGGCAGACAGACGAGCAGATGTGCACACAAGGGTGCTACTCTCGTCGTGCGGGGTGCATTTTGAACGCAAACACACACACACACACAAATACACACACACACACACACACACGCACGCGCATCAGATGAGCAGCCCCTTCTGCTTGAGTGCCTCGCGCCGTGACTGCACCGGTGTCAGGCTCGACGTCAGGTCATACTGCTCAGCCTCAAACTGTCACGTGCATGATGATCAGTGGGGGTTTGGAAGATGGAGTGGGGAGATGGGAGTCGAGAGAGCAGGTGGTGAGCAACTTGCAAGGCGAAAGCAAGCACACACACACACACACACACACGCACACACACACACACACACACACACACACACACACACACACACACACACACACACACACACACACACACACAAGTACACACCTGGTTGCGTTCGTTCCACTCTTGCAAGGACTTTTGGTAGTTCTCCATCCAGCGCTTCTCGGCGTCCATGAGCATCTGCATGCGAGCTTGGATGCTCGTCGTCACCACAGCACGCGCGTTATCCACACTCGTCTCCTCGCGCGCCAACAGTTCCTGTGCAGACATTGAGCATTGGGCATTGGGAGTGGTGGTGATGGGAGTGAGGTGGAGGTGACGCATAGTATGACGTGAGTGACAGAGGACTAAACGAGCTCAAGCTTTGTCATGCATGGCATTCCATTCATCACATGCAAGCAAGCAAGCAAGCACCCAAGCCACCATGCAAACAAACACCTCCATACGTGTGTGTGTGTATACCTTGCGAGCCTGTTCAATCTCGCGCTCTTCTCGTTCGCGCTCAATCCGCTTGGCGCGCTCTGCGTCCTCCGCTGCCTTGCGCATGGCCTCCTGCTCGGCCTCGTCCTGCATCATCTTCTCCGCCTTGCGCGACTCGCCGTGCAGCAGCTCGCGAAGGCAGTCCATCACCGCGCGGTAGATGAAGATGTACTGGATCTCCGTCTGCACCATGTAGCAGCGTCGCATGCGCATCGACGCCACCACCTCGCGCACGTCCAGGTCGCCTCCCATATCCAGGGCCTGGCGCACGAGCGTGTCAATGGCAATGTACGTGCCTGTCCGCCCAACCCCGGCCGAGCAGTGGATGACAATGGGTGCCGTCTTGTCCTCCGTGCGCTCGTTGACGGCGTTGCGGAAGCCAAGCATCTCGTGCGTGGTCAGCGGCACACCGTGGTCCGGCCACGACGTGAATGCAAACTGGCGAACAGTGCGAGGCGGCTCGTCGCCCCGCGTCACGCTGAACGTGCGCAGGATGTAATGCTTGTGGGGCTTTGACGACACGTGCACGACGTTGACGTCGCCGTACGTGAGTTGCAGCACGGGCGGGTTGCTGGTTGGGTCTGGCCAGTAGCGGTGGCACTTCATGCGCCCGCCCTCAACCTCGTGCGTCACCATCACAATCGTGCACACGCGCTGGTCCCAGATCATGCGCCAGAAGTCGACAAACGAGTTTGGCACGGGCCCCTGCGTGGCAATGTAGCCGTTGGGCTGCTTGTACGCGTCTACAAAGCTGGCGTTGATGTAGTCTGTGTAAGGGTTGCCGTCCACAACAGGGAGCTTGACACGCCACTTGTCAAAGGCAAGGATGTTTCCGTAGCGGTTCTTCAGGCGGTTTGGCTCGGCAACCGCAGCATTGCACGTCTGGCGTGTGGCAGCGTAGTGTTGGCAGTGACGGCGGTAGTTGGAGGAGTGTGATGTGAGTGTGATGTGAGTGTGATGTGATCGGTGGTTGATGAGGGTGCAGATCACGGACACACACACACACACACACACACACACACACACACACACACACACACACACACACACACACACACACACACACACACACACACCTGAGTGAGGCCTGTGGCCTGAAGTGACCTGTACTCCTGCACGTATCCGCTGTTTGTGCCGTTGTCCCAGTTTGCAACCATCTTCTCCTTGAAGCGCTCCACGGTATCGCGAAGGTACCCCGCAGTTGCACGCGCATCCTCGTGCGCCTGCCATGGTGGTGGTGTGCAATAGCACAAGCGCGTGACGTGAGCTTAGTGGAGCAGTGCGCATACTGGGACACTCAGTTGATGGTGAATGCATGCGCATGTGCATGCGTGTGCTTTGGGTGTATCTGTGCGCTCGTGCACTCGTGCATTCGTGTACACACATGTTTGCATTCGTGCATTCGGAAAGGCACGTGGCGTTCAATTATACACGCGCGTGAATTGCTGCCAGGGAGAGGAGTGGTGCAGACGTGACGAGAGGCAAGTGGACTCACCATGTCGCCGACTTGATCGTCCACCTCGTCTTCAACAATCTCTTCCTCGACAAACTGCGTGCAGATGCAAGCAAGCGCGTATGGTGCATGCGTGATGTTGGGTTGCGTCCATGCGAGCAGGTGGGCATTCGTGGACCACGCTGGGACTGTTGTAGCCAACTCAGACGCAGACACCTTGTTCCAAGTCATCACATCCCCTTCAACCACACACACACACACACACACACACACACACACACACACACACACTCATTCAACCAACGAGTGATATGCGTGCGCACCTTGGTGGACTCTTCTTCATTGTCGTCGTCATCCTTACGTGGCTGGATGGGGCCCGCTTCCTGCCCCGGCAGCAGCTGCACTGGTGCACCGCGAATGGACGAGCGGCCCGCCCACCGCCGGCGCGTGATCTTCGGCGATGTGCGCGGCGACACGCCATCCATTCCCTGTGCTGCGCTTTCGTTGTCGGCAGCACTACCACCGCTGCCACTGATGTCGTCCTGCTCGCCCTGTTCCGTGTCGTTGGCGCCGTCCGCGCTGTCCGGCCTGTCGACGGCCCGCGGTGGTGGTGATGGCGGCGTGGGCTCTGCATCATTGTTGGCATCGGGGCTAGTTTGTCCATCCGCATTCTCCTGGCTCGTGTCAGCAGCGTCCTTGTTGTCCTGGGACGCGGCCGGCTGTTGCTTGGGTTCACCATTGGCCAATGCTGTCGCGTCCTGCTTTGTTTCTTCCTTGCCTTGCTTCTCTTTGTCCTCCTCTTTCTGCTGCTCTTGCTGTTGCTGAGCAGCAGCATCGCTTCCGAGCTCTGCTTGTGCTGTCTCGTTGTTGGTTGCGGTTGCCTCCTCAACGGCTTGGCTGTTGTTGTCATCCTTTGATGCGCGCGAGTCTTGCTCCTCCTGCTGCACTTGCTGCTGCTGCTGCTGCTGCTGCTTTTGATCTTGCTGCTTTTCTTCTTGGTCTTGCTTTGGAAGGGGAGAGCCGTCCGTGGACAGGCCTTTCTCGCGAAGAACAACGTCGACGTCCACATGGCGTTTCTTGGCCTCCTTGGTTGCCTTTTTCACCTCCTTCTTGCGCTGCTTCTCCTCAACCTTGAGTTGCTTGGCAAGCCGCTTCTGCTCCGCCTTCTGCTGCTTCACCAGCTTCTTCTCCTCCTTTGTTGACCCCATCTTCGCCGTCGAAATCATCCTTTGTCAGTGCTGTGATGTGTTGTGATCGTGAGCGCTGTGTGCCGTCACTCCGCACCAAATTGTACAGACAGCGTTGAGCCAGCCACTTGCGCACTTGACACTGTATTCCACTTCAGCTGTTGTTGGGGGTTTGGTTTTGTTTGGTTGGTTGCCGTGCTGTGCTGTGTGGTCTGTACTGAGAGAATGCGTCGCTTGGTGCAGGGTGCAGGTTTTGTGTGCATCACAAGCAAAGCGCCATCATCCATCTGTGCATCATCATCAATGACATCGATCATCGCAGCCATCCTTGCAATGTGACATCGCCACCATTCGCTCTGTCCTCCTGACAAACCGATAATCTTCTAATATCTTTCACCAATCATCCAAATTGCCCCCTCCTCAAACACAAACAACCAACAACAGAGAGAGAGAGGATGTGAGTGCGTGCGTGGAAGTTGGCGCTGTTGTGGGTGGCAGTGGAGACAAGGCGTGGCCCGTCTGTGTGTGTGTGTGTATGTATGTGTGTGTGTGTGTATGTGTGTGTGTGTGTGAGTGTGTGGCTGTGCTGCACCACTGGCACGACCGAGGTGCAAACGCTTCTTAAAACACACACACACACACTCACAGAGCACAACACGCATCACACCAGTGCACGCGAAAACCCACATGGCGCACACTCTCACGCGCAACACTCACTCATACACACGCACGCACCCACACAAACACACACATCCACATACTCACGCACACACACAAACACACACACATATACACATACGCTGCATAGGTCGTCGTCGTCGGTGATGTTCAAGACACAGGCGCATGTGTTTCAAATTGACCCGCAGACGAAAAAGTCATGGCTGCCGCTCTCCAAAACAGCGATACCCGTGAGCATTGTGAAGCAGGAGGACGGAACACACCGCATTCGCGCAGCGCCTGCTGATGGCGACGAGGTCATGTCCAGCACCCTTAGCCAAGGCATGCTCTTCACAAAGACCGCGCCCAAGTTTGGGCAGTGGACAGACACAAAGGCCGGCACTCTCTATGGCCTCGGCTTTGGCGCAGAAACAGACACCCTGAACGTACGTGCCTTGCAGGCGCACGCGTGCATGTAGTGCTGATACTTTGTGCGCGTGTGCATATGCGCGTGTGTGTACATGCTGTATGCTGTGTACATGTGCATGTGCGTGCATGTGCGTGCATTAGCTTGGATGATGGTTCATGCTCGCAGTTTGTGCGCATGTTGTGCGCATGCTGTGTGCATGCACTGTTCCTCCTCAGCCGGGGTACATTGCATGCTTTTCCAAGCATGGACTACGCGCATGATAACGCATTGCTCTCCCGCTTTCACTTGCCTTTGCGCTTTGTGTTCGCTACTGTGTACGCTTGCATCAGTTTGCGGACGCGTTTTCAGAGGCGTTGGCAAAACTCGACGACTCCTCAACGTCAACGACACCTGCATCGTCAGTGGACATGTGTGTTTCGATTCTTTGCTTGTGTTTTCATTTCATGCACATGTGATGCGTGCGCAGCGGTTGCTGTGTGCATGGTGTGGGTGTGCGCGTGTGTTGCCAGGTATTTTGCCTGAGTTTGGTGTCTTCAGGTTAAGTGCTTCAAGTTGCGCCCTTTCATGGGTTGGGGTGTTTGGCAGTCCCTCCAAGTATGACTTGGTTTCGACTGTCGTTCACACCGCTTGCCCTTGCCTTCCTTATATTCTTTCCATGCCGATGATCATCCTGTCCCACATGTACAGGCCACCCAAGGTTGCCCCGAAGCCAGCCACCGCAGCAAAGCCAAGACAGGAGCCCGCAAAGTGCGTGTGTACCCTGCAATGCGACAGCCCTCGCTTCACCCACACAACGCACGCACGCACACACACACACACACACACACACACACACACACACACACACACACACACACTGTGTGACCTCTCATCCTCGGCATTTTGTTCCTTCTTCGTTAGGGAGAAAGAGAGCGCGAAACCGAACAAGCCGTCGTCTGCGAGCACGGGTGATGCAATCGGCTCCCCCGTCGACTCACAGGAGGTGCGACACCCTGTGCTGTGATGTGCTGTGTACTTGTGAGTGTATGTGTGTACGTGTATGTGTGTATGTGTATGTGTGTGTTTGTACGTGTGTGTGTGTTAAGTGTGTGAGGTGTGCATTTTGTTCCAGATCACACCGACTGTGCCTTTTCTGTTGCTCCCACCAACCCAACCACACCAACGCACACCAACACCACGCGGCGGCCAGGTTGCAACGTTACGGTATGAGAACGAGCGACTGCGTGCGGCGCTGGCGACAAGCAGCGCAAACGCAAAGAAGTGGGAGGAGGAGCTGCAGAACTTGCGCAACACAAACACGCGACTCAAGACCGCGCTGCAAGAAAGCGGCAAAAACGTCCTGCAGTGGAAGAAACAGGTTGGTGATGGTAGTGATGGTTGTGGTGGTGGTGGTGGTGATGGTTGTGGTGATGGTTGTGGAGGAGGAGGGTGGTTTGCAGGAATGTGCGCGATCGTTTGTGTGCGTGTGTGTGTGTATGTGTGTGTGTGTGTGCGAGTACATACCTGTGCACGTGAACGTGCCTCTGCTGCAACACACGCTGAGCTGTGCGCTTCCACCTGACCACTCAATTTTGTCATGTGTGCACAATGCGGGGATGATGTGTGGCGGCTGCCAGCTTGCAGCGTGGAAGGACGAGACAACACGACTGAAGAAGCTGTTGAAGGAGAAGGAGGAGAGCAGCAGCACCCCCGACGCCAGCAGCACAGCGAGTCAACCAGACCAGGAGGTTGTCACCAAGCTTGAGGTGCGTGCGTGCCTGCATGTAATGTGTGTTGCGTTGTGGTGGTGGTGGTGGCGGGAGGTGGATGCGTGCTTGCGTGACTGCCACCACCACCACCACCTCCTCAATCGTCATCTTCATCACCACCACCACCACCATCATCATCATCATCACCACCACCACACGCCCTTGTCCTGTTCAGGAGGAGGTAGCGGCAGCCAAGGCGGAGCTGGCCGAGGTGCGGCAGCAGCTTGAGGCGTCACAGAACGCGGAGAAGTCCGCTGTTGACCAGCAGCAAGAGGCTGAGGCAACCGTCGTGCAGCTCAAGGAGCAGATCAAGGTGATGCTGCTGCCCTCACGTGTGTTGATGGTGATAATGGGTGTGGCTCTGGGGACGGGGGGCGGCTTGCATCGTGGACGATGGGCTGTAATGTGAAGCGGCCCACCAGTTCCTCGTGCACCCGTCCTGACACACACACACACACACACACACACACACACACACACACACACACACACACACACACACACACACACACACACACACGTATGCACAGACGCTGACGGCTGCTGCGGAGTATCAGAGCAAGTACGAGCGGCTGGCGGAGGATATGGACGCGTGGAAGACGTCGTACGCGAACAAGTTGGCTGATCTCGACGACCTTCACGTCGCACTCGGCGCCCTCTTGCAGCGGTCAGCCAACCACACCGCAGTTGGGGATGTGTGTGTGTGTGTGCGTGTCTGGAGAGTGGGAGAAGTGCTTGAAGTGGTTGTCAGATGTGGACCGTGCGCGTGTATGCGTATGCATATGCGTGTGTGTGTGTGTTTGTATGCGCGTGGGTAACTGACATGATTTCGTTGACTGAAATTGCAGGGAGTGACCAAGTGCACGGATTGGGAGGCAGCACACAGCGTGTCATGAGGTAGATGTGCCGTGTTGCTGCCTGATGTTATGTGTGTACAGATTGATCGATGCAGCCACTAGTCGATGCCCCGCTTGAGTGAGTGCGTGTGTGTGTGTGTGCTTTTGCGTGTGCATTTGTATGCGTGTGTGTGTGTGTGTGTTTGCGCGCGCGTGGGTGTGTTTTATGCCTGTTTTGTCGTTTCGAACCATTCTTTGCTTCGTGATTAAAACCTCTGTTGTCACTGGACTTGTCGTGTGGTTTCGATTAAGGCGAGCAAGCACATCCATACACACACACGTGCAAATGGAGACGCAGAGAAGCAGTTATGCACAAATATGTACAGAAATGCACACAGACAGACAGACAGACATGTACACAGGCAGAAAGACAGACAGACAGACAGACAGACAGACAGACAGACACACACACACAGACACACACACACACACATACCGAGGCGCAAGCCACGGCACAGTGTCCTTGGATCAGACGTTGAGTTCTGTGCCCTCCTTTGTGCTCTTTGATCCCCAAAGCGATGCAATGAGCCCGAGACCGCGCCGCGTTGGCGTGGACGCTGCTGGTGCCGATTGCGATGAAAACGGAGAGAAAAGCGACCGTACCTTGCTGCCGCTGCCGTTGTTGTTGGCTGCGTTGTTGTTGTTGGTGTTGTTGCTTGCGGTGGCTGTGGTGCGGGCAGGCAATGATGCTCCTGGTGTTTGGTGTGAGGTGTTGACGGCCCCACGGCCATCCTTCTGCTGCTGTTGTTGGCTTGCACGCGTGCTCATGGGTGTTGATGGCAGCGATGATGATGACGAAGATGAGGACGCTGCCGCTGCTTGTGCACGGGCGATATCAAGGACGGGTTTCAGCACGCGTTCCTTCAAATGAATCTCATTTCTCAGCTGTTCCCGCTCTGCAAGTGTGCGCAGCAGCAGCCTGTTTCTCGCGGCAATCAGCTCCTTCAACACGTGCGCAGTGGACTTGAGTTCCTGCATGGACATTCCCTGCGCTGTCTCGCGGGTGACAATCTTCACGCCAGCAATGTGCTGCGTCGATGCAGCGTACACCCGCAGAACCTGGTTCAGCTTGTCCTCCATCGCCGTGCTCGACGTCTCGCTTCGGCCGTCACTGCACACCTCGCTTCGTCCGTCGCTCTCACGCGTGTGGCGGGCAGCGCTGCTGCTGTTCATGATCACTTGTGTCATGTCCTCATCGTCGTCATCATTGTTGTCATCAATGAAATCAAGGGCACCATCACCATGTACACGGTCGCCGTCCTTGATATCTGCATGTGAGTGCAATGATCCCTGCTGCTGGGTCGTGGCCTCACTTGCCACAGCAGCAGCCGGTCGGTGTTGTTGTTGTTGTTGTTGTTGTTGTTGTTGTTGTTGTTGTTGTTGTTGTTGTTGTTGTTGTTGTTGTTGTTGTTGTTGTTGTTGTATTCTCGGCTCCAGGTCGGGTGATGTGCGTGCATTGGATGGCAGTGCGGGGGCGCTGCTGTCAACTGCATCATCTTCAGCGCCCTTCTTCCCCAGTTCAGCCCCATCGTCGCTCGTATGCATTTCCCCAACACGCGCAAAGGCATCTGCCAGCGACATTTCTTCATCCTGGGAACCACTGTCATCATCATCATCACCATCATCATCACCGTCACTGTCACCATCATCGCCATCATCATCGTCATCATCAGCTGGCACGGACGTGATGGGCTTGCTGGCCACCTTTGTTTCCTCCATGCTCGGCAGGAGCCGCTGCAGCAGCGCCACCGTCATGCGGTTGTTCGCCTCAATGTCGCCCGTCTCCTCGCGTATCTGCGTCAGCACCAGGTCCTCAATCTCGTCCAATACAGAGCCCGTGGGCCCGGCCTGGTCTGAGCCCTCCAGCGACGACAGCAGTGTCTTCACTTCGTCCATCTCTGACGTCAGCGTGTCGATCTTTGTGTCGCGGATCATGACTGCCTCCTCCAGGTTTCGCACTTGCAACTCCTGTGCGGCGCCCTCCTCCGTTCTGTGCACCAGCTCGTCCTCCAGAGATTGGATGCGTTTTGTTGCGTTGGCAAGGTCCGCCTCCAATTTCGTCATGGAGCTCACCGCGTCGTTTCGCTCTGTTTCCAGCTGTTTCACAGTCAGCGCGCGTAGGTCCCTGTCTGCATCAAACATCTTCAGCTCTGTCCTCAGGCTCTCGCTCTCCGTCTGCAGGCGCTTCACCTGTCCTTGCAGCTGCGCCTGTTCCCTCTTTGCGTCATCCAGTGCTTGCTGCACCTCCGCGCGCCGCTGCTTCTGCTTCGTCACCTCCGCCTCCAGCTCGGCCACCTGGCGTGCCACACACACACAGACACATAAACACAGACAGACACACACACACAGACACAGACACACACACACAGACACAGACACACACACACACGCACAGACACAGACACACACACACACACAGACACACACACACACACACATGGAGGGCGGGTGGTGAGGTGACACAGGCAAGAAACGAAAACAACCACACGGGCTTTGGAGCAGTGAAGACAGTCGCAAAGAAAAACAAAACGAGAAAACACACATTGAAAGGCATAGGGGAGAACGATAGTAACATACGACCTGGATAATCGCGTGCACACCACACGCCTTCGTGATCGCATTCAACACAAGTGCTAGCGTTTCCAAACACAAAACCGAAGGGCTACCGTGCAAGTACCGTGGTATGGAGACGTGTGTTGTCGGCCTGGCACTCTGCGGCCTTCTGTTTTGAAGCAAGAGCATCATGCAGGTCGTTGTCCAGGCGTGCAAAGTCCTCCGTGAGCTGGTTGTGTGCCTCTGTCAGGCGCTCGTATTGCCGGCGCAGTGCACTCTCTTCCTCACACAGCTCAGCCGTCTGCTGCTCCGCGTATGTGCCAACCGCCTGTAGTTGGGGCGGGGGGGGGGGGTTCGGGAGTGTGTATGTGTGTGCATGTGTGTGTGTGTATGTGTGTGTGTATGTGTGTGTTTGTGAAAGAGACAACATGAATGAGAACGTGTGAAAAGGACACAGTGTGCGCACGTGCGTGCGCGTGTGTGTATGCGTGCATTCCGCGAGCCGCTCTCCACGTGAGCACGCGGTTTCAAGCAAAGAGGCACATACCTCACAAAGGCGACGAACAGCGGCCTTGTCCACGCCATACGTGACTTGAAGCTCTCTGAACATGGATGCAAGTGGACCCCACGACTGGGGTCCATCTGCAACCATACGGTCTGAGAACGTGTCTTGCAGCGCCGCATCTATGGATCTGCCAACATCCAGCAAATGAGCGAGCAAGTGAGTGGGTGTTTGACTGTGCGTGACAGCAGCAGCAGCAGTAGCAGTGGTAGCAGCAGTAGCAGCGGTGGAGGTGGTGGTGGTGGTGGTGCAGAGGCGGCCAGGCACGGTGCTGTGTACGAGTACCTCGCGTGTGATAACATGGGGCAGAGTGTGCAAGGTGTGGGAAGGTGCGACACGCCAGTCAAGGAAGGAGTACTCACGCATCCCATTGCTCGTCGCTGTCTTCTGAAGACGGTGTGTTGGGCTGTAAATATGCTGTCATTGCTGTACAGAAATCCGACTTGGACACGATCCCATCCGCTGCAAGAGGTGACAGCAGTCGCAGTTCACCAGCACAAGCGTTCAAGAAGGCTGTGAGGTTGAACTGAAGGTGACCAACAATCAACGCACACACACACACACACACGCACGCACGCACGCACGCACGCACGCACACACACACACACACACACACACACACACACACACACACGCGACACACACACACACACAC
>NW_004457740.1:1865677-1903835 GCF_000188695.1 Salpingoeca rosetta | reverse complement strand
CGAGTTGTGTGAGCAGGCTGTGCAGGGTGACTTCATTGGAGGCGACTGCGTTTGAGCCAATGGACTCGAGCACGTTGCGTAGCTCCGTCATACCAAATCCCCCATCCTCGCCCACAAAGTGGTCGTACAACGCTTCAATTTGGTCTGCCATCTTCCACGACTGGTACCACAAACCAACGGCTAACCCTATTTCCTCCTTCTTCCTCCTCCTCCTTCTTCGTCCTGCTTTGGTGTCTGAACGGCGAGCCGTGTCACGGTGCTCTCTGCGCCACTCCCAAACTTTTGCTTTGGTCCTTCGTTTGTTGCCCGCTCAGAGAGCCGAAAATGGCTTGAAAAGAGAGAGAGAGAGAGAGAGAGAGAGACAGACAGGCAGAGAGAGACAGACAGACAGACAGAGAGACAGACAGACAGACAGACAGAGACAGACAGACAGAGACAGAGACAGAGTGACAGAGTGACAGAGAGACAGAGAGACATACACACAGGGAGAGAGGCGCTTTCGAACGCAGTGCTTTCTCCCTCCCTCCCTCCCTCCCTCTCTCCCTCTCTCCCTCTCTACCTCTCCCCTCCGTCTTTCGTATCGCAGAAGTCGGTGCCGCGAGAATAGTCCAGAAACAACTCACGGTGTGCACTTGTGTTTGTTTGTCTTGCCTTTGTGATTGCACGCAGTTCGGAAGCATGTCTTGTTCCATGAGACAAAGAAGAAGTAGGCAAGCCACGCCCTCCACCTTTGGTCCCTTCTAGTCCTCTGTGAGTCTTCTGCTTGTTTGAACAACGTTTGCTCAGCAAGCCTGGTGAGAGAGAAGTCGTTGTGTCTTTTTGTTTCATGCTGCCTTGTAAGTTGCTTGCAAGCTTGCTCTCCGAACCCCTCTTACTCTGTCCTCGCTCAAGCCCCCCCCCCCCTCTTTTCAGCGTTGTTGCTACCTCCCCTTGTGCATACAGCAACACAAATTACAAGAGTGAGAACAGGCATCGTTTATGAGTAAGGACGAAAATCAATCGGGGAGGGGTCAAATGAAGGGACGCAGTTGGGTGGATGAGGACAGATAAATGCCAAGAACTCCAAACACACCCACACACCCCCAACACCCCCACACACCCACCCCCCCCCCCCACACACACACACACAAGCGCAATGTCAACAACATCCGCTCAAGTGACATGATGTCCCTAACATGGACACAGCACTCAGCGACAGGACAAAACAACACATGCAGCGAATCCCAGGCACGGAGCGAGTCGTGTCATCATTTGAAAAGGAAACCACATCACTGATCGTATGTTTGTTAACACAAGCAAGCATTCAGACTGAAGCAAATGGAAATCGTCACCAAGCACGTGGCACGTGTGCAGGAGTGGAATAAAGAAACGGAGACGGTGTGGACCCGCTATGCGTTGTTTGTTGTTGTTGTTGTTGTTGTTGTTGTTGTTGTTGTTGTTGTTGTTGTTGTTGTTGTTGTTGTTGTTGTTGTTTGTTGTGCATGCTTGCGAGCAGCCGCGTCAGTACGTTGCGTACTGCTCCGGCTCATCATAGCGCGCCTCGCCGGTCTCGCGGTGGTAGAAGACGGTCCCAAACTGCTCCGAGTCGACGCGTATCCACTCTGCGCCCGGTGGCAGCGCCTCAAACCATTCCCGCGCCATCAGCACACGCATCGCCAGCCGGAAGTGCGGCCACGCAACCTCCCCATATGCCTCAAGCTCCGTCACAGCAACAACATAGTCCAGCTGGACACGCAAGTGGTTGTGTGTAGAGGGTGTGCGAGTGCGCGTGTGTGTACGTGTGAATTTGTGCATGCGAATGTGCGTGGATGCAGAAGTACGCGCGAGTGCGCGGTTGAAATGATGCAGGTGAGTGTCAGCACGGCGTGGAGCAGTGAACTATCCTTCCTCTCTTCCGCTGTCAAACCTCAACCAACCAGCCCACCGACCAACCGGCCCACCAACCAGCCCACCGACCAACCGACCAACCGGCCCACCAACCAGCCCACCAGCACACCAGCCACTGCCCGTGGACATCTTACGTCCTCCTGAGAGAGGTTGAGGCCGAGGTCTGGGGACGAGAGCACGGCGACGAGTTCATCTGGGGCGAGCGATCCGCGCGCTGTGGTGTCGCCGGCATGAAACGCATACAGCGCCGTCAGGTCAATCTCATTCTGCGGCGGCGCGTACACCCTGGACAGCAAGGCAGTGGGGGGGGGGATGGTGGTGTGGAGGTTTGAATTTGTTTGTGTGTGTAAGTGTGTGTGTGTGTGTGTGTGTGTGTGTGTGTGTGTGTGTGTGTGTGTGTGTGTGTGTGTGTGTGTGTGTGTGTGTGTGTGATTTTGCGCGTGATAACAGCAAATGTAAGCGGTTGTGAAACGCATGTCTGCACGCAACGCAACACCACGCCACGCTAACAATCCCACTCCGAGCCACCAACACACACACACACACACATGCGCAGGGGGAAACGCACTGCCTGTGGTAGTCGTCGACGTCTTGGGGCAGCTGAATATCGAGGGATGCGGAGGGTTTGTGGAAGTGGACCTCATATGGCGGGCGCGAGTACACAAGCTGCCACTCGTCACCTGTTGAAGGGTGGAGGAAGGAAGGAGTGATGGTGAAGGAAGGCGTAGAGGTCGACAGGTACAGACACGTGCACGTAGCAAGCAAGCAAGCAAGCAAAAGAGCATTCGCACAGTGGAGCATACACACACACACATGTCCGTGCACACACAACTAGCACTCCCGCCCCCAGAAACACATCGCATAAACATGGGGGCAGCGGACCTTGTGCATCGCCGTAGACGTGGGCGAGGAGATTGACAAACAGTGGTTGCATTTCGTCGAGTGTAACGCGGCCGTTGCCAGTCGTGTCTACTGCCTCCATCATCTGCGCCTCCTGCCCAGCCGTCAGCGCAAGCCCAAGCGTCTCTGTGTACGCCGCGTGCGCAAACTCGAGCGCGTTCAGATAGCTGTTCGCATGGGCATGCGGGGCGCAATGCACAGGGTGTGAGAGGTACACGCACACGCGCACACACGCACACATGCACACACGAAAGCAGACAGGCAAACAAAACAAACAAACAACAAACAAAACAAACAAACACACCCGTTGTTGTTGACGTCTGCTGCTGCGAAGAGATCACGCACGAGTTCATCCGCCGAAACCATGTCATCGTCACCTTTATCATTATCACCATCAGCATTCTGTGCTGTCGTGGTTGCTGATGCCTGCTGCTTCTGTTTCTGTTGCTGTGGTGCCTGTACGTTCTGCCTAAGCTCTGCATCCTGACCCTGCGCTTTGGGTTGCTCGTCAGCGTGACCACCGTCATCATGTTTCTCCCTGTCATCGGATGTTTTCGCCGGTGCATTGGCGCTATCCTTCGCACGTGCGCCACGTTCCGCTGCGACCTTCTTCGGCTGCTCGGCCCCTTTGGTCCCCCTTTCATCACCACGGCCGGCTCCTGTTGTCCTATCGTTTCGTGGACGCGGCGAACGCGAACGCGAGCGTGCTCGCGACGATGAAGACGGCGTGGGGGACGCTTCTCGCTCTTGCTTCTGCTGTGGCTGCTTCTCCTGGTGCTGCTGGTGGTGATGGGGTGACAAGCGCCCTGGCGATGGAGGAGCCTTGCTGTTCCTTTCAGCACCGCGGCCGTTTCCTGTCCGCGCGCTCGCATTTCTGCTGCGATGCGGAGAGTGCACGCGCGAGTGTGACCGTGACCGTGACCGTGACCGCGACCGTGGTTGTGATGGCGATTGGCGATGGGACGCGGCAGGGGAGCGCCGATTGTTGCGCAGTTCAAGGTCAGCAAGCAGTCGTCTAAAGTGGTGATGGTGGTGATGATCATGGTGAGTTGATGGTGGTGAGTTGATGGAGGCGCGATGGTGACCGATGCACAGACAGCAGAAAATGTCCTCACATGTGCATGCACTCATGTCTAAGCACACTTTTTGCCACACACACACACACACGCAGACACATATAAACACATACACACATGTGCATACACACACAGACACATGTGCATACATACACATTCAAACTTATATGCACATGCACAGATGTCCGTGTGAGAGTGCAGCACAGCGAGGAATTGACGTACTCTGCATCGCGTGCGCGCTGCAAGACGGACTCCTGCACATTCTTCAAATGCTGATCATCCACGCGTCCCAGTAGCTCTTTCGTCGCCCTCTCGTCCTCGCTTGGACCTCTAACGCCCGTCACAAACACATCATCATCGCTGTCGCTGTCATCGCCTCCATCACCGCCATCGTCTGCATCATCCTCGCTGCCCGTCCACGCATCAGCATCACTCTCATCGGGAATGTAGCCGCGCCACGGCTTGTTCTTCAGCGCGTTCTGTGCCACCTGTCCTGCCCGCTCTGCTGCAAGCTGCCGCTGCGTCTGATGCAAGCGACGCCGTGTTGCCGCGCTTGACGTGCGTGTGGCTGGCTTCTGTGCATATGTGCCATTGGTGGTGGTGGTGGTGGTGGTGGTGGTGGTGGTCGCGTTGTTGTTTACGGGCGGCAGGAGCGGCGGGGCGGGGCGGGCCTTGTCTGGTGGCGTGATCATCCTGCAGCGCAGCAAGCAGCAACACAACAGCGGTTGGTGGTGTGGGGCTGATGAGGAATGGGCGGAGCACACTCTTGAGTGCAAATCGTGACGCGCACAGCACACACATGTGCATGGTGGTACATGGTGCATGCATGTAGAAGCCAATGTCAGCATCACACACACGCACACATACATACACAGAGGTGAATTCAAACACAATGGTATTGAAATGCACACACACACACACACACGCACTTGTAGTTGAGGTCGTGACGGCCTTTGGCAAGGATGACTTCGTCCTTTGACACGAAGACGCCGTGCTGCTCGGGACACGAGAAGTACCGTTTGCCCTTCAGCACGCCGTCCGTGTCCCCAATCGGGTCGTCCAGCTACCGCCATGGAATGCATGATGTGAGGACGTGTGGGACAAAAACGGGCGCAGGTGCACTTTGCCACACGTGCACTGCAAACGCAGACAAACACACAAACACACACAAACAAGCACGCAGACAAACACAAAAACACACATACACTCTTCCTGCTGCTGATTTGCTCTCCTGTTGCCACCAAATCTCTTACATGGACGCCGACGTGGATGTTGGGGTTGATGTATGGGGTATCAAGACGACCAACCCAGCGCACAAGACCGACACGATCGCCCGTCACCAGCACACGGTCCCCGACTTTGAAGGGGAGCTTTGGCAGCCGCTCCTGTGTGTGCATGTGCATGCATGTGGGTGCGTGCATGTGTGCACATGCATGAGAGTGTGCGTATGTGAGAGGGCTGAGGACGAACGCACTCATGGTGAAAGTTTGTACACGAAGAGGGGAACGTGCGTGCGCTACAAGCAACGAGCACGCACAGTCAACCCGCCTTCATTTCAACACACGCACGCGTCACATGTGCACACATGCACACACTTACGGCATACACATGTTCTTACCATGGAGCGCTGCTTCTTCTCGAGGCGGCGGCTGTGGCGGTGAATGGACCTGCACGTGCTGCATCTGCATGGGGACTGGGCAGTGCCATTGCTGTTGTGCACTGCCATTGAGAAAGAAGAGGGGCCGAGGATGGGAGCGAAGTGAGCAAGACGCAGCCAGGACGCGTGAGCAGTGCGCCGCAATGCCACCAGTGCAGTGAGCACGAGCACTATGACACGCACACCATTGCACTGCCACACGGACAAAGGGAGGAACACAACAACAGACACAACACACACATACACAACAACATACACAACAACAGACACAACAACAGACACAACAACAACAACAACAACAACAACAACAACAACAACAACAACAACAACAACAACAGCAACAGCAACAACAACAACAACTTAAACAACAACAACTTAAACAACAACAACAACAACAACAACAACTTAAACAACAACAACAACACACACACACACACACATACACAAACGCACGCGCTTACAATCTGTGCTAAAGTTCCAGCTTGGACGCTGCCGCTCATCCAAAGGCGGCAGCATGCTGCCACTCGTGGATCGCAAGCGACGCGTCATTGCAGGCAGGCGCAAGGCACAGCTACACACAAGGAGGTCGTGTTGTTGTTGTGCTTGTGTTGTTGTGCTTGTGTTGTTGTGCTTGTGTTGTTTGCTGGCGTTGTTGGGACGACACAAGACACACAGAAAGATAGTAAACAAGAAAAACAATGGACGGGTGGATGGAGATGGCGGCGACATTCACACACCACACACACACGCACACACCACACACACACACAGTTGAGGATGGTGGGAAGGAGAAGCAAAAGAAGAACCGAAAGCAAGGCAACAAGAAGTGGAGGTGGTGGTCGTGTGCGACGCTGCGGCGTGATGGCAGGCATGGCTGCACAAGGTGTGAAGCTGGTGTTGCTGGTGGGGCTGGTTGCTGCGGTGGTTATGGTGTGCGCGTTGGAGAGAAGGCATGGTGATGCTCAGGACAACGCAAACGGTGGTGTGGTGACGGCGGAGAGGTTGAAGAAAGTGGGTGAACCAGGCGCTTTCCACAATCTCTGGGCCGTCCACGTTGATGGAGACCGCGACGCAGCAGATCAAGTGGCCCGCGCTCACGGGTTTCGCAATCGAGGACCGGTGTGTGTGTGTGTGTGTGTGTGTGTGTGTGTGTGTGTGTGTGTGTGTGTGTGTGTGTGTGTGTGTGTGTGTGTGTGTGTGTGTGTGTGTGTGTGTGTGTGTGTGTGGATATGTTTGTGTGTGGATATGTTTGTGTGTGTGTGTGTGTGTGTGTGTGTGTGTGTGTGTGTGTGTGTGTGTGTATGTTCATGCATGCTTCGTGCATGCTTGTTGTGTGGTTGTCTGTGGGCCACATAGCACATAGTCTCACCCCCACCCTCCTCTTCTCCAAACTCCAACCCTGAATGACTGCAGATCGGCGGGCTGGACAACTTCTATCACTTTGAGCTCAGCTGCGATCCAGAACAAGAAGCAGCCGGAGAGTGCGTGCAGCCGCATCGCCATGCTGCGCCCCACACGCACCGGCTGCTTAACGAGTCCCGGGTCATCTGGGCCGAGCAGCAGCGCTTGCTGCACCGCCCACGCCACTACGCCGTGGACTTGGACACCTTGCGTGCAGGCAACGCAGGCAACGCCGGCACCGCACCTGATGAGGACATGTCCGCTCTTGCAAGCATGGATGCTGCAGCCCCTGGTGGTGGAGGTCCTGAATCGCAGGGAGGTTTGGGGCGTGTTCGTCGTGACTTTGACGCGGACGCGTATGCCAAAACCATCAACGATCCTTCATTCTCAGTCCAGTGGCACCTGGTACGTGGTCCAGTTTTGTTTTGCCTGTGCTCGTACAAGCGTACATGCGTACGTGTATGCTTGTGCGTTCCTTCCTGCTGCACCTCAGTGCACACACGTGCCCCAAGCACCCATGTCCTGACAACAACAACTCAACTCAACACAACACAACTCAACACAACTCAACTCAACACACCACAACACAAACACACTCGCAAACACACCACAACACAAACACACTCGCAAACACACCACAACACAAACACACTCGCAAACACATCCCACACACATATACACACTCTCTCTTTCTGTGTCTCTCACACAAACAATTGCACGCACAAACACACAACCCCGCACCAAAAAAACACAAACAAACACATGCGTGTGCAGTATCAGTCGCATAGCGACAACCACCACAATGTGCTGCCTGTGTGGAACGAGGGCATCACGGGCAAAGGCGTCGTTGTCACGATTGTGGACGACGGTATTGAGTACACGCACCCGGACCTCAAGGCAAATTACGACCCAAAGGCAAGCACAGACATCAACGGCAACGACGATGACCCCTTCCCCGACGAGCGGTACCCAATCAACAAGCACGGCACGCGCTGCAGCGGCGAGGTTGCTGCTGCCCGCGACAACAGGAAGTGTGGCGTGGGCATTGCATATGAGGCAAACATTGGCGGCATCCGCATGTTGGATGGCCCCGTCACAGACAGCGTGGAGGCGCACTCGCTCAGTCTCAACCCGCAACACATTGACGTGTACAGCAACAGCTGGGGTCCCAACGATGACGGGCGAACGATGGAAGGGCCGGCACTACTGGCGCGCAAGGCCTTTGGTGACGGCATTGCGAAGGGGCGTGGTGGACTCGGTTCAATCTACCTGTTTGCATCGGGCAACGGCGGAAGCGCTGACGACTGCAACTGCGATGGGTACACCAACAGCCCCTACACGCTCTCGATTGGGGCGATTGACGAGCACAACAATGTGCCGTACTACACGGAGAAGTGCGCATCGACGCTCGCCGTCACATACAGCAGCGGCTCCGGCACGCGCTCCATCACCACTGTCGACCTGCACAACGGATGCACACACGCGCACACGGGCACGTCGGCAGCGGCCCCGCTTGCCGCTGGTCTCGTGGCGCTCGTGCTGCAGGCCAACCCAAAACTGACTTGGCGCGATGTGCAGCACGTCATTGTTCGCGGCACCCGCACCCCAGGCAACAGCTGGGACACAAACAGCGTACGTTTGCTTGCGGCTTTTAGCTCTGTGTATGAAGTGTTTGTGTGTGTGTGTGTGTATGAAGTATTCGTGTGTGTGTATGTGTGTCTGTGTGTGCGTGTATGAAGTATTCGTGTGTGTGTGTATGTGTGTCTGTGTGTGTCTGTGTGTGTCTGTGTGTGGAAGTGTCTGTGTGGAAGTGTGTGGAAGTGTGTGTGTGGAAGTGCGTGGAAGTCTGTGTGTGTGTAAGTGTATGGGTGTTCCTACTGCCGTGTATGTGTGACCTCTCACACACTCTCTCTTTATCTCTATCTGTCTTTCACACACATACACAAATACACAAACACAAATACATGCACACATTCATTGTCTGCGTTGCTGCTGTGCACACGCATGTCCTCCTCCTCCTCTCGATTCGCATGATCCGCAACCAACGTAATGGTTACGGCCACGCAGGCTGGGTTCAAGATGAGCTATGCGTTTGGGTTTGGGGTGCTGGATGCAAAGAAGCTTGTCGACGTTGCTCGCACGTGGGAGAACCGACCCAAGCAGCTGCAGCACAAGAACACCATCAAGCCCAACAGCGCCATCCCCGCCACGCAAAGCATGTCGGACGCGCTTACGGTTGCGTTTGACGTGCGGCGGCAAGACACGACCATCGCTGAGCTGGAGCACGTGCAGGTGATGGTGAACATCAACTCCCCGCGCCGCGGCGACATTGTGCTTGACATTGAGGCGCCATCCGGCACCAAGTCGAAGCTGCTCACGCGCCGCGCTTCGGACTACAGCAACAGCGGCATCCACTGGACATTTATGAGCGTGCGCCACTGGGGGGAGTCGCCGCTGGGCAAGTGGAAGCTGTACGCGCGCAGTTTCGGCACAGGCAGCGCGAAGCTTGTTGACGCCACCCTCATCCTGTACGGCACAACAGCAACCGGTGATCACAGCGGCGGCACAACGACGTGTCCAAAGGGCACATACCGTGACAGCAGCGGGCAGTGCCTCAACTGCGACGCAGAGTGCGATTCCAAGGGGTGCACTGGCGCCGGCCCGACAGCATGTGTTTCCTGTCAACACTACGAGCACGCTGGCACGTGCGTTGCAGATTGCGGGGACATTGGCATGCTTGGCGTTGACGACAGCAAGGAGTGCGTCAAGTGCCATCCACAGTGCAAAGGTGCGGCTATCACCACCACTGCCTTCTTGGTGGCTTTGATGGGAAGATTTTCCGCGTGTTGTGTTGTGTTGTGGTCTTGTGTGGTCTTGTGTGGTCTTGTGTTGTGTTGTGTTGTGTTGTGTTGTGTTGTGTTGTGTTGTGTTGTGTTGTGTGGTCTTGTGTGGTCTTGTGTTGTCTTTTGTTGTCTTTTGTTGTGAGTGTGCGTGAATGTGTGCGAGGGGCCATCAGTGTTTTGGTGTGATTTATACGTTCCCTCCCTGTTCACCGTCGATGGTTGTTGTGTTCTTGCATTCTCATCGCCCCATCGCGTTTCTCGCCCATTCATGCGTGTTCTCTCGTTCACCCCACTTGCTCACTCACTTCCTGTGCCTGGCGTGCTGTGCGCAGGCTGCTTTGGCCGAACGGAGTACGAGTGTGTCGCGTGTGTTGGCGCAACGCTGCGCGAAGGTGGTCAGGTCAAGTGCGTGGACACATGTCCAAAGCACCACTACCTCGATGACGACAACCAGTGCCAGGCTTGCGATGCGTGAGTTCCCTGCTGTTTTGTTTTCAGCATGCGCTTGCTTACTTGCCTCTGTGTGTGCGTGTGTGTTGTGTTATGCGTGGTTGTCTGTGTGTGCGTGTGTGCCTGTGTGTATCTGTGTGTGTTTTGTGTTTGTGTTTGTGTGCACGTGGTTGTTTAACTTTGAACGGTTGACAATGCACAAGCACTCACACGCCTTCCTTCATCCTTTCATCGTTCGCACGCATCTCCTTGCCCACGCACCAATGCGGCGTCTGCAATTACCATGACGATCATCGTTTGCAGCGAGTGCAACACGTGCGCGGGTCCCGGTCCCAACAACTGCATGGCCTGCACACATGTCCAACTCTTTGACGGCACATGCGTCGATGCATGCCCAGAAGGTACACATCTGTGTGTGTGTATGTGTGTGTGTGTGTGCGTGTGTGTGTTGTGTGTGTGTGTTCCGCGAAAGCTGTGCCCTTTCGTTACTGGGCGTGTTGTCTATTGCGTGGTGGTCTGCTCAGCATGCCGTGTCATTCCATTCTCACACAGGTTGCTTGAATCCCAACACACACACACACACACACGAACACACATACACACACACACACACACACACACACACACACACACACACACACACACGCACGCACACACACGAACACACAAACGAACACACCGCAGAAACGTATGAGAGCAGCGATGGCGTGTGCATGGCGTGCAATGGCCAGTGCCGCGACACATGCACGGGTGCGGGCCCGACCAAGTGCAGCGCATGCAAAGGGTTGCGTCTTCAGCTCCAGGAGGACGACGACAGCAGCGTTGTGACGAAATGCGTGGAGGCGTGTCCGCCCTCCCGCGTTCCCAACGAGCACCAGGTGTGCGTGTGCGCGAACCACACCTACCCGGACCACCAGTCGCTCGCCTGCCTGCCGTGCCACGCCGAGTGTCTCTCAGGGTGCGACGGTCCCGATGTCACAGACTGCATCGGCCCCTGCGCACATGCGCAGCACAGCACAGAGTGCGTTGATGAGTGTCCGGCAGACTACTTTGCCAGCACAGACACGGCCGCCTTCCACGCGCTGTATCCACACGCCACCATCCGCAGTAGCAACGTGTGCCTCCCTTGCAACGACCAGTGTGCCTCCGGCTGCACGGGCCCAAGCGCTCACGACTGCACCAGCGACAGCAGTGGAAACCGCTGCCTCGCCTTTGAGGACGAAGATGGCGCGTGCGTGCCTGCATGCAACAAGGGCACATATGAGGATGTGGCGTCCTCCAAGTGCAGGACGTGCCACGCGGAGTGCGACGGGTGCATTGGCGCGGGTCCAGGCGCCTGCCTTCGCTGCAAGCACGTGAGCCACGATGGCACGTGTCTTGCGTCATGCCCCGTGCACATGTACGCCACGGAGCGCAGCGTGTGCGAGGAGTGCCACCCAGAGTGCGCGGACGTGTGCTTTGGCCCATCTGACCGCCAGTGCTTTGAGGCGGCAGCAGATGTGAGCGCCACAGAGCCGTCGTGCAAGTCTGTGCACCTTGGCCAGCAGTGCCTCTCGGAATGCCCTGTCAGCCACTACGAGGACATTGACTTTGCATGCCAGGCATGCGATGGCGAGTGTGGCGAGGAAGGCTGCCACGCTGCCGGCGCTGCGTCGTGCAACAGCTGCAAGCACGTCACTGCCAGCGACGGCACGTGTGCGCGCCAGTGCCAGGCTGACGAGTACGTGGACGACGCGCAGATGTGCCGGCCATGCGATGCGTCGTGCAAGCACGGGTGCAGCGGTCCTGCTGCAGGCGACTGTCTGGACAGCGGCGACTGCACAACGCAGCACCAGTCGTGCCCGTCCGACTCCTACTTTGACACGGCCGTGTGCGAGTGCGTCAAGGATGCATGCTCCTCTGGCATCACGTACAATGGCAACTGCGTGCCGAGCTGCCCGTCCGGCACATACGCGTCTGAGGACGGCACGACCTGCCACGCGTGCGCTGACAACTGCGACGCCTGCACAGGCCCAACGCAGCAGGAGTGCACGGCATGTGTGCACGCTGGTGTTGTCGACACCGATGGCACGCTGACGTGCTTTGATGACTCATCCTGCAGGGACCCGGCCCGCCAGTATCTTGACTCGACTGACAACCTGTGCAAGCCATGCCATGCAGAGTGCAATGGCTGCTTTGCTCCGACCAACAGGGACTGCAAGGCGTGTGTGCATGTACAATCCCAGGGCACGTGTCTCGCCGAGTGTCCACGTGGGTTCTACGCGCCGCACGCTGGTGATGGCGGTGATGAGGGCAGCAGCGCTGGCACCGTGGTGGTGTGCCAGCCGTGTCACGGAGAGTGCGCGAGCGGGTGCTCGGGTCCCGGTGCCAGTAACTGCACGGCGTGTCGACACGTGCAGCTGGATGGACAGTGCATCTCCACATGCCCTGTCGGCACGTATCACAACACGGCCACGGACACGTGCGAGGCGTGTGATGGCGAGTGTCTGGCCGGATGCACGGGTCCAACAGCCGCAGACTGTGCGGGCGGGAAGTGCGTCAACTTCATACACAAGGGCACGTGCGTCTCTGCATGCCCCGTTGGCTTCTTCGCCAACGAGCAGGCAATGTGTGAGGCGTGCCATCCGTCGTGCCCCGGCCGCTGCGTGAACGCAACTCCTTCAGGATGCGTCTTGGACACCAGCACCACGCCGTCCACACCAGTGGAGCCATCACCATCACCGCCACCACCATCATCTTCAACAACATCAACCGTGACAGCGGGTGCGTCGACACATGCGCAGTCGCACACCACTGCACGCGCCCACCAACCTCCAGCCACAGCTGACACCACCACAACGCCTGCAGATCGCACGTCCTCCAGTGGCGCGCAGTACCTCGGGCGCGTCCCCACCAGCACCGTCGAGATTGCTGTGGCCGCCGTCCTGCTAGCTGTCATCGCCATTGTGGTTCTCTTTGTCGTCGTCAGGCTCAAGGTTCGTTTGTTTGTTTGTGGATGTTTGTTTGTGGATGTTTTTCGTGAGTGCGTACGTGTTTGTGTAAGTGTTTGTGTGCGTGTGTGCATGTGTGCGTGAGAGAGAGAGTGTGTGTGTGCGTGTGTATGTATGGTATGTGTGTGACTGACTGCCACGTTCACGCACACCACAACATCTCACCATCAACGCCACCGTCACCATCACTACGATCACGATTCATTGCAGGGCCGGGCAAATCGTGCGCGCGTGTCGTACCAGCGCGTCAAGTTGACAGAGCTGCTGTCTGACGACGATAGTGATGATGATCTTGTGCTGCACGGCGACCACCTCGCCCCCTTTGATGTCGTTGCGCCGTCAGTCTCCTCCTCCTCCTCTTCCCAATCGCCGCCCACAAACGGGGCTGGTCGTGGGCATGCCCGTGATGTGGTGGCGGAGGGCACATCTGTGCAGCTGCTTGCAGACTTTCCGCAGTCGGACATTTGAACAGTGTGTGGTGGTGTTGTTCGTGTGTGTTGTGTTGTTGTGGTAGCTTTGATTGGCGGGTGATCTGATGTGTTGTTGTGTTTCGTTATGTTACATTACGTGACATGATTTGATGTGATGTTTGTGACAATATGGTTGATTCCAACATTTATGGTGTTATCCTCTTCAAAGCGCAAGGGGAGCAAAGTGTAAGGTTGTTCTGCTTGCTTGCTTGCTAGCATAAATGAATTCACACCAAACCAAACCAAACCAAACCACTGCTGAAACGACACAACCTGGGAACATACAACAATACACGCGCTAGGGCCTACAACCAATGTCTTCCCAACAACCACATCTGTGTCTCCTTCCTTGCTTGTTTTCGTCGTCATTAGTCCCGATGACTAGTGTCCGCCTTTGTGTCAACATCACCACCATCATCGTCAGCATCGTCGTCGTTGTCACTGTCGCTCAACAAGAACTCCTGAATCTCTTCCTTCATGCGTTGCCTGCGGCAGTGTGAAGGACCGTGGTGTGAGCGAAGGAGTGGGCGTGGGCGCTGTGTGTGTGTGATGTGTGGTGTTTATATGTGGTGTTTATATGTGTTGTGTTTAATGTGTGGTGTGTGAATGTGTGTGGGTGTGTTGTGTGTGTGTGCGTGCGTGTGTGCGTCGTGTGCACGTGGGTGTGTGTGTGCATGCGTGCGTCGTGCGTTGTGTGTTGTGTGTGTTGTGTGTTCGCATGTGTCATGTGTGTTTTTTGTAGGACGGACCTGGAGACGCGCTGTGCGACGCGAGGTTGGATGTGCGGCAGCTGAAGTGATGCGCCGTCCTGTTGTGTGTGTGTGTGTGTGTGCAGTTGAATGCGCAGAGGTGGTGGTTGTTGTTGTTGTTGTTGGAAGGGTTGGACGAGACAAAGTGGGTGGGAGAATGTCCATGAGACAAAAGGAGACAGCGCACACGCAAACACACACATGTAAAAAAAAAAAAAAACCGCACCGCTTGTTGTAGGAGGTTCCTGCAACCGTAGCAAACAAGCTTGACAAGGTTCGTCATTGCACTCATCGGTGCTGGCGATGTGGTTGGTGTGGATGGTTCGACAGCAGTCGTACGCGCGTCTGAGGAGCACTCGCACGCAGAGCTGCAGCACGTCGAGGTAGCGGTCGCCGGGGAGCCAATTGGCACCTGGCAGCGTGGCCGGCACACCATCAAGGATGGTGAGGGGGTGCAAGCCATGTGACCACACGCTTGCCTTCAACTGGAACGCACACATGAGCGCGCACACACACACACACACATACGTACACGCATATACACGCACAGACATACACACACACACAAGCACACATCATTCACATGTACACACATGCACACACATCGTGCACATTCACGTACGTTGACGGTGATTGGCTTGTGATGGTTTGCGAGGCGATTGATGTCTCGCGGCTCAATGGCATCACCGCACAGCACACACACGTCAACGCTGCTGCTGGTGGTGCTGGTGGTGCTGGTGGTGCTGGTGGTGCTGGTGTCCGTGGTAGCACTTGGTGTTGTGGTGCTGGTCGAGGAGTTGGTTTCGCGTGACGGTGTCAGCTTCTGCGCGATGCGAATGACAGAGGCTGAAGTGGATGGAAAATCCACCTCCAGGCCCGCAATAAAATGCTCCGTCAACCGCTCGTAGCTCGCGTTGAAATTGGCCTGCAGCGGTGTGTGTGTGTGTGTGTGTGTGTGTGTGTGTGTGTGTGTGTGTGTGTGTGTGTGTGTGTGTGTGTGTGTGTGCATTTGGATGAGAATGAACGGGGACAGTAACAGTCATGTCAACCCATGTTTCCCACGCTCAAGCAAGCAAGCAAGCAAGCAAACACTGCGCGGTGACCTTTGTTGTGAAGCAAGTGCGGCCGAGAACAGGCACGCTGCCGGTGTAGTTGTACAGCGCAACCTCCTTTGCGGAGAGCAGACGAAACGCTTTCATAAAGTGGACGCCCTCTCGCTCCGTCGAGAAGTCCTGCTCATGCGGGAGAAGGATTGTGACGTGTGCGTGTGTGTGTGTGTGTGTTTGGTTGTTTTGGAGCGGAATGGAACGTTACGAGATGTAACTTGGGCAGTATGCAAAGCACTGCAAGTTGGTAGCAGGTAGGCAGACAACATGTCAAGCATTGTCACAAGCACAAGCACAGGCGCAAGCACACGCACAAGCACATGTACGCAGACGTACGGTCAAGTGTGCGATGGCTGCTCCACGCCCACGTGTGAGAAGAGTGAGGCAGTGCATGGCGAGCTGCGTTGCACAGTCGCCAAGCATCACCTGCAGTCGACATCCAACGACAACAACAGCAGCGCAGGTGAGTTGTGCACTTGAACACGCACACATACGAGCACATTAGCGCACACATACACGAACACCGACACATACATACACATGCACAATACACATGCACAATACACATACAATTCATTCTAGACGCACCTTTGTAGTGCCGTGCAGATGTGCAATTCGCACCAAGAGATCAAACCTGAAGGAGCGCAAAGGTAAAAGAAGAGAAATGAACACACCAGCTTTCATCACGGCTCTGCTTAGGGCGCGCGCGCACACATACACACATACACACACCCACAGACGTACACACCAACACGCGTTCACACCCGCACACCTGAGGATTCGCAGCATTTCTTCTTTTGCTGTTGGTGTCTTGAGCGCTGCAAACACGCTGCGCAGCTGTTGCGCCGTGCCATCTCGCACGTCCTGTGCACGACGCAGGTCAGCTGCAAACAGGTCCTCCAGGGCATACACGTGCAGCTCAAAGCCGTAGCGAGACGCAACCTCTCGCATTGCTTCGCTGGTGGGCGCATGAGCACGCTGCTGCTCGGGCAACACCGTGCGCTCTGTGTGTGTATGTGTGTGTGAGTGAGTGAGTGAGTGTGTGTGTGTGTGTGTGAGTGTGTGTGAGTGAGTGAGTGAGTGAGTGAGTGAGTGTGTGTGTGTGAGTGAGTGAGTGAGTGAGTGAGTGTGTGTGTGTGTGTGTGAGTGAGTGCGTGAGTGAGTGAGTGAGTGAGTGAGTGTGTGTGTGTGTGTGTGTGATAAGATAGTCAGAGCTGAGCAGCAGGTGCAAGATTGCTGCATGTGACTGGCAAGTGAGGGCACGCACCGTCAATATGGACGACAAACGGGTTGATGCGAAGAGGTCGCTTCTTGGCGTGTGTCATCTACAGTGGGCGAGACGAACAACGAAAGGAAGACAGGGTAAGCATGCTCATGCCGCATTGTGTCGGATGTAGAGCGCTACGGAGAAAAGCAGGTGGAAAGCTCTGGTCAAAGGCAACGCCGCCCAGCACATCACACAGCGTCGTATGGTGCTGTGTTTCGTGAAGACCCTCACCTCCTGGATCAGTGCCAGCAGACACGAGGACCTGTTGCCGCCCGAGTACGCGAGCATCACCTGCGATCCCATAAGCCAAAGGGAAGAGGTATTCAGTGCAGGAAGAAGCCACAAATATCAGCAGCCATGGAAGTGAAGGAAATCGGGGAGGGGGGAGACAGAGGTGGGTAGGTGAAGCACAGCGACTGGCACACACATAGCGCAAGCTGACTGACTGCCACAACCTCACAAGCTCCCTTCAAGAATACAATGGACCCAATGTGAACACCAACACGCGTACACACACACACACACACATACGTATCGGTTGAGCACCTTTTCCATCTGCTTCATGATGCGATGCTGTCCCATGTCCCTGCGCGCCTTTCGAATAAAGGCGTCACGGAAGCATTCCCTTTTGAATGTGTGCGAGTGGTGTGCATTGGCGTGTGAGCTGGCGCGTGTTTGGGTGGCAATGCGAGGCATGTAGGATCAAGGCGAAGCTTCCCAGGCACGCACAAGCGCTGCGTGTGTGTGTGTGTGTTATGTTGGAACCTGCAGTAAGCGTCCAGTTTCCGCAGGGTAAACTCGCTCTTCTTGCCGCACTTGTTGCAAACGGACATGTCCAACGCCCTATGCGCAACACAACAAGCAACATGAGGAAGCGAGCGGGGGTTAATCGACAGATGGGTGGTGGGCACCTGATGTGAACACCTAATGTGAACACCCAATGTGGGCACCTGATGTGAGCACCTGATGTGAGCACCTGATGTGAACACCCAATGTGAACACCTGATGTGAATGTGGGCACCTGATGTGAGCACCAGCAAACACATGCACACATGCACGCATGTACGAGGTGAGCAGATGCTGTGTCTGTCCATGACGCCTTATTCTTTCCATCACGCGAGCACAAGATTGTATGGGAAGTGACATGTACCTGCGGCGGTAGGCGCTCTTCTTCTCATGGTACTCTGCCATCTTCTTCTTGCGCTCCTCTTGTTGTTTCTGGCTCAGTTGCTGCTGCTGCCCGTCTTGCTGCTGCTGCCCTTGTGTTGTTGTGGCATGGCGGTCCACGGCATCACGCACACCCTCCTCCCTCACACCAACACCAGCATCACCAGCAACATCAGCGTGGTCGCGGCTGCTGCTGCTGCCCGCAACGTGCTGCCGCTTTGGCTCGCTCATCCTTTTGCCTCTCTGCTTGTTCTTCCCGCGTTACGACGACTGAATTCAGGCGTCGCAAGAAATCGCCGAGTCAGCGAAAAATATGGGCTTGCTGGCTGGGCAACCTTCTGCAATCGCTTTCCGCTTTGCTTTTTCCTTCTTCCTTTTGCCTCACGTGGACGCAAGCGCGACAAGCAACAACACAAGAGCAGCACGCTGCACATTGCCACCAGCCGTCGCTGTCTCCTCCTGTCTGCTTGTAGTTTGTTGTTGCTGTTGCTGTTGTTGTTGTTGTACAGCCAGGAACCCCTTCTCCCATCCCGTCGCGTCGCGTCGCGCCCTGTCCCTGCAACAACACACCCACGCGTGAAGCGGAAGCAGGTCGTCTTCTCCTCCCCCCCCCTACCCGCAGAACACAAACCGCCAACATGGGTGATGATACCGCACATGACCTTTCACACGCCACCGGCGCCGCGTCCCCGACTGGCTTTGGCCAGCCCACCAGCTTTGGCGGCTACCAGCCCTTCGACCCACAAGGTGAGAGCCGCGCGAAAAGGAACATGAAACAAACACGAAACGAAACCAAGCGCGCTTGCTGGAAGGGTGCCTGTTTGGGCTTGCAGTGCTCGTCTGTCGTTGCTGGCCGTCTGTTTTGTAGGCTCGCCATGGTGCTTTTTTTGTTTTGGGGTTGGTTCTCTCTCTCTTTTCTCACCAGCACGATGCGCTCATGCAACGCCTTTGTACATGAACACACACAGCCATGATGACACAAGCGTACCAGTCCCCCTACCTCGCACTTGGCAATGAGGCACAGACGCTGAACCAGGTCGGTTCCTTTGCACAACCACGTGCATGCGCAGTTGATTGGAAACACATACACACATACACACATACACAAGCATACACAGACACACACCGCATAGCCTACCACCCCTTGCACTCACCCACGCACGCAACACTCACACACACACACGCACATACGCAACACACAGCCCGACTTTCTGTTCCCGAGCAGCGCGGAGAAGTCACGGTCACTGCTCGAGCGCATGTCGTACAGCACCGGTGTCTCGTACCTGGCAGGTGAGCTACGTGTAATTTATGTATGTGCGTGAACGCGTCTCCCCTGCTTGTGTGTGTGTTTCAGTGTGTGCTTGTGCGTGTGTGTATGTGTGTGTGCTGCAACCCCCCCCCCCAAAACTGCCATTGCTCATGCATGTGCTGCGTATGCATGTGCTGTGTGTTTGTTTCTGTTAGGTACCATTGGTGGTGGCTTGTATGGTGTTGTTGAAGGTTTGAGGCACCCTGCTGCTACCAGCAACCGGTTAAGGGTGACCACCGTTCTCAATGCCGTCGGCAAGCGCGGTCCTTTCCTCGGAAACACCCTCGCCGTCCTCTGTACGTTCACCTCATATGTGTGTGTGTGTGTGCGCTCGTATTGTTTTGCTTTGTCGAGGCTGGGAGCGTGTTGTTCACGACCACTGTTTTTGCCTTGCGTTGTGCTGCAGCTGTCATGTTCCACTCCATCAACGGTGGTATCATCAAGGCGAGAGGCGAAAAGGACGACATTGTTAACGACGTCGCTGCTGCAGTCGCAACAGGCACCCTCTTCCGCATCACCTGTGCGTATTCCATGACAATTATGTGCGCGTGCAGTTGCGTGTGCTGAACAAAGTTGTCAGTTCGTCGCTGTGTTGTTGTCGCTATGACTACGACTGCTCACACACACACACACACACACACACACACACACACACACACACACACACACACACACACACACACACACACACACACACACACACACACACACACACACACACACACACACACACACACACACACACACACACACACACACACACACACAGCTGGTCCACGCGCGGCGGCGTTTGGTGGCTTGACGGGCGCCGGCCTTGCAGCCGCTGTGTATGTGGTCAAGACGTTCCTCAACAGAGAAGAGTCGACAGAGGTCGGCAAACACGAGGAGAAGGAATACAGCGACTAGCTCCCCGGCTTGCTCGTTAGCTGGCTGTAGCATTTTCAGCGCGTCGGCGATTATGTAGTGGTGCGACTGGTTGGTTCAGTTTTTGCGTCTGTGTAAGTTGGTGTTCGTTGTTGCTGCTGCTGCTGCTGTTGTTCTTCGTGCCTTTTAACCCCCCCCCCCCTCCATTTCTTTCTCGTTTCTCTCTCTCTCTCCTTCTCAACGTGATGCTTGGGCTTGTCTGTTTCGTTGCCCGCTTCTCAACCAATCAACGCCTCGTCTCTCCAGTCCCCCCCCCACCTTTCCTGTTCCTCTATGACCGAGATAGCTCAGGTTGTTTGTGTGTGTGTGTGTCTGAGTGTGTGTGTGTTGTGCTTTGCTGACATACGTGAACAACTTTGTGTTGCTTCCTGTTGTGGTTGTCGTTGTTGTTTGACATGACGTGAAATACACATGACACATAAACAACGGTGTGACGTGGTGTCAAGAAGCTTTGTGTGTGCGCGCGAGTGACCCCCCGTGTTGCGATGTGACGCAGTGTTCCACTCCCTCTGCCTGGTGGTTTTGTGCGGAAGTTAAAAGAGGGGTTGCAAGAGGCGGGTTCTTTTATTGAATACGACGAGCGAGCAAGTCAGTCAAAAGAGAAACCACAGCACTCTCACGGGGAAGGGAGACAGCTGGACTGGAGCACCAGGGAGCGTCTTATGCCTTGAGGCTCTCGCGGAGCTTGGCAAGGGCGCGGGAGTCGGGCAGGGCCTGTGAAACAAGAAGAGCAAGCCGAGCAAGCAAAAGTCATAATGTGTGTGAGCGGATGCAAAGGGATCAGCAACAACAGTCCGTCGTGGCGGTGATGGTGAGGGTGAGGTGATTGGCAAACAACACAAAGAAATAAATATCGGGCAGGGGGAATGCAAAACGAGAAAAAGGGGAGAAGAAAGAAGAGGAGGAAGGGCGTGTTGAAACGCAAAGTAGGGGGAGAAAAGGGTTGCGCGTCGTTGGTTCAGACAACTAAGATTCCGGATTGAAGTTCTCCGCAGATGCTACACGCTTTTCGGCAGCCTCAGAAGAGGGAGCTTGAAGCCATTCTCATCAAGACCGTTCGCACTCGAGGAAAGCAAAACAAGAGTGGAAGTTGGGGGGGGGGAACGATGGAAGGAAGGAGGGGGAAAGGGAAACTGAGACAGAAGAAAGGGAAGAGGGGTAGGGGGTAAAAGAACGTAGCAGAGAAGGAAAGATGGATAAGGCGAGACAGGGAGGGTTGCGCGTCGTTGGTTCAGACAACTAAGATTCCGGATTGAAGTTCTCCGCAGATGCTACACGCTTTTCGGCAGCCTCAGAAGAGGGAGCTTGAAGCCATTCTCATCAAGACCGTTCGCACTCGAGGAAAGCAAAACCAGAGTGGAAGTGGAAAGGGGGGAAACGATAGAAGGAAAAAGAAGTAGGGGGGGAGGGTTGTGGAGGGAAACAGCAGGGGAGGGGATGGCGAAGAAAAGGAGAAAGCAAGGAAGCAAGGGAGGAGGGGAGGAGGGTGCCAAGGCAAGGAAGAAATACAAATGGCACCCAACAAAAGAGGAACACGCCAACCATCCAGAGACCTGCCAGCCACACACACACACACACACACACAAACAGAAGCACACACACACACACACAAACACACACACACACACACAAACAAACAAACAGAAGCACACAGCCATACACAAACAGAAGCACACAGCCACACACGAGCGCCGTCTGCACGAACCTTGACGGCGACGCAGCTGCACTTGACAACCTTGCGGGGGTTACCGTCCTTGTCAATCTTGCAGAGACCAGCCCACTCGCCGAGCTGCTTCTTGCTCTCGACGGTGACGAAAGGAACCTTGCGCTCGGCGCAGAGGGCCTCGATGAGCTTGGTGATGTTCTTCTCGTCGCAGTCGTTGGCGACAACGGCGAAGATGGCGTCACCGCGGGAGATGGTCTTGGCCACCTCGCGCAGACCGCGGACGATGCCATCAGAATGCACGGCATCGCGAAGCACAAGGCGCAGAGCCTCCTCGTTGGTGAGCTCGGCCTCGACGGCAGGGGTCTCAACCTGCTCGGGGGTGGTGTCCATGGTCTGCTGCTCCTCAGCCATTGTTGGTGTTTGGTGATGAAGGTGTGTGTGTGACCGTCCTCAAGTCCTCCACTGAAGCGGGGTAAGCGTCGCTGCCGCGTGTCGTTTCGGGTCGCACAAGTCGATGATGGAAAAGGCACAAGCCAAGACGAGAGACAAGCGAGAGACAACACATGCATACAGATCGGGGAGATTTTCACAGATTTTCAGCAGCTTGGAGAACCCCACACCTTTTTTCAGTGTCTGTACCATACGTTGCAAATTGCAACTCACTGCACCGTGCAATTGGCACATCCACCCCACCAAGCGACAGTGCGGACGAACGTGCTGCTTGCTGGCTTGCTTGCTTGTGTCCTTTGTGTCACGTCAGGGATCACAGCAGGGGTCGAGGCAGCAGGGATCACAGCGGCAGCAGTGGCAGGAGCGGCAGGAGGGGGAAGATGGAAGACGCCCCCAACGTGGGTGGTGCGGCTGTTGCAGGGAAGGAAGATGATGATAGGGCCTCCACAGGCGCTGTGGTAAGACCCAAGATCAATGACACTGGCACTGCTGCACAGGGCGGAGAAACACCCGCAGTGGCGCAGGTGCATGACACGGCAGCGAAAGTCCTGACAAGGCTCAAGCAGACCTTACGGCCACGCGTGGACAACGCAAGCACCTTTGATGCTCGAAGTGGAGCTGATCTTGCCATCCAGGCCGCATCCGCAACAGCCACTGCAACCACTTCAACCACTGCAACCACTGCAACCCTTGCAACCCCTGCAGCCACTGCAGCCACTGCAACCACCGATGCACAAGACCAGGTGCCGGTGACACTGGAGCTTGGCTCTTACGCCCCCGTGCTGGACTGGTTTCGGGAGGAGCCCGTAAACAGCGAACGGCTCGAGGTTGCACGCCTCGTTCCCGGCACGGTCGTGCGGATCTTGGTCGTGGACACTGCAGACGACGCAGGCGCCCGATGCTCTGCAACAGCACGCCTCACAGCATCCGGACTGTCACACAACTTCAAGGTGCATGCGTAATTGCTTACTGCTTCGTTCCACAGAGAGAGGGAGAGAGAGAGTGTGTGTGTGTGTGAGTGTGCGTGTGCGTGTGTGTGTGTGCGTGTGTGTGTCTGAGTGTGTGTGTCTGAGTGTGTGTGTCTGAGTGTGTGTGTGTGTGAGTGTGTGTGTGCATATATATATATATATATATATATATGTGTGTGTGTGTGTGTATGTGTGTATGTATGTGTGTGTTGGTGTAGGAAGGGAGGGAGGAGCAGTTAGATGTAGGGTTTGCGGGAATGGGGAGGGTACGCAACAGTTCAAGGATCACAGTTAGCACTGGGCTGGCGATGGCACCACGTCATTGCGGCGGCGCGGGGCCGCGCTCACAGCCAGCTCCCTTGACCTTACTTTGCTGCTTCTTGTTCGTTGTCGCTTTGTTCGAAATCGTAGGATGCCGCTGAGGTTGTGGTCCCGTTGGCGCTGCAGTCGCGGCACAAGCTGCGGGTTGGCGACGTGGCGCGCGCAGTCATTGTCGATGCGGGGCGGGTTGCAGCTCGCCTTCGCCCCAAATGGGGTGTGCACACCGCCGTCGCCAGTGTATTGCACCACCATGCTCCATATGGATACATGCTTCCACTGGGCATCATTTCGGGGAAGGGCGCGTCCTACCTCTCGTCATTGCAGTTATCCAGCGCATATCTCAACCCTGAAACGTATGTTCGGAGTGAGTGTGATATGTGGGTGGTTGCCGCCTCCCTGCTGCTGCTCAACCTCACACCCACGCACGACCCTCGATTGCAATGTGGCACGGCCTTGCTTTTCTCTGTCCTGTGTGGTGTGTGGTGTGTGGTGTGTGTGTGTGTGTGTGTGTGTGTGTGTGTGTGTGTGTGTGTGTGTGTGTGTGTGTGTGTGTGTGTGTGTGTGTGTGTGTGTGTGTGTGTGTGTGTGCTCTGCAGGAACGAGGAGTACATTGCCCAATTCGGCAACACGGATGGTGGCAGCCTCCTTTCCATCATCCACAGCTTTAAGCCATCAGAGGTGTGCGTGCGTTTGGCTCTGTTGTACGTATGCTGTTATGGCCTGCTACACGTGTGCTTTGACTTGCTGCTGACTTGCACCGGAACGTGTCACGTGTGCTGTTGCAGAGCGACACGTTTCTAGCGCTGCGGAAACAGCAAGACAAAGACCTCTCGATGCAATCAGGTGCGGTGCAGCTGTTGCCGTGTTGTTGGCCACATCACGCGTTGATTCGTTGGTCATATCACGTGTTGATGGATGCTGTCATTCCGCTTCCACCACGTGCACACACACACACACACACACACACACACACACACACACACACACACACACACACACACACACACACACACCCTCACCTGCGCATACACACATTCCCACACACACATGTACAGTTGCGCGTGGTGTTCAGTATCAGAAGGAGGGCAAGTTTGCCGATGCGAGACGCTGCTACAACCGCGCCATGGCTCTTGACCCCAAGAACGTCGAGGCAATGGTCGCGCTCGGCACCCTCTTCACAAAGCAGTGCGTTTTTCACTTGTTTGCTCGCAGTTCCTGTTTTGTTGTGCTAGTTGTGTGGACGCCACAGTCGCGTGCCTCGAGTTCCCACCACCCGACTGCATCTGTCTCCCTCATCACCCATCGTGCATGTACATACACCCACTCCACACCACGCAAATGCATACCCACGCATGTCCCAGGAACAAGTTTGAGGGTGCTGTGAAGATGCTTCGAGACGCCCTCTCCCTCAATCCAGACCACAGCAACGCCACGTTGTACTTGGAGATCACGCTCATGCGACAGGCAAGCGACCTCCAGCACAAAGACAAGGTCTGTTCCCGGAAATGTGTTGGACTTGTGTGTGAGGGGGGATGTAAATGCGTTCGTGGCGCGGGAAGGCTTGTGCGGTTAGGTGTCGGTTGCACAACAGCACTGCACAAGCTGGCACACACCACTTTTTCGATCGTCGCTTGGATCTGGCGTGTGTGTCTCACACTTTCATGCACACATGCACAAACGCATGCACAAACTTGAACAATGTACTCAAACACAATAACGCAAACCAACACCACAACAAACCAATCCATTCGCATACTCCCTCTCCCCACACCGATCGATGTCAGTTGGTTGAAGCGGCGGAGGTGCTGACGCGAGCGGCGCAGCTGATGGGACCGCGACGCAGCGAAGCACTCAACCTCATTCGCTCCATTCACGTACGCAATTGTGTGTGTGTGTGTGTGTGTGTGTGTGTGTATGCGCGTGTGTGCTTGTGTTTGTATGCGCGCGCGTGTGTGTTAATGTAGATGTGTTGTGGCAGCTGCATTCTTTGCTGTCTGCCGCCGCCCGCCGCTTATAACGTGCTCCCCAACATATGTGTGTGTGTGTGTGTGTGTGTGCAGCGGACGCTTGAGCGACGGGCGGCAGCGACAGAGAGGGCAACAACAGCAGCGCGCGCAACGTTCGGATCCATGAAGACATCGTCAGTTCATATGCAGTGCGTGATGGATTGTGCAATCATGCCAGTGACCATGATCACCGTGCTTGATCAGATTCCATCGGATGCTGTTGTCACTGACACACACATTCACACACACACATACATTCACACACACACAAAACACACAAAACACCCGTTAACAACAGGTCCTCGCAGGCGGCAATCAGGCAGCGCCACGCGTCGTCCTCATCGTCGCTGTCGTCAACGCTGCACACACGAACGGGCGGCAGCACTGTGTCTGCTCTCAAGTCTCTGCTGAAGGAGGTGCGCTGCTTCATGCGTTCGTGTGTGTTGATGTTTGTGCGTGTGTGTGTATGTGTGAATGTGTGTGTATGTGTGTGAATGTGTGTGTGTGTGTGCGCGCGCGCAAGCTTGTGCGTGTTTGCGTTTGAAAGTGTGCTTTCCCTCTGAGTGTGTGTTCTGCGTGCTTTCAGCCTCTTGTTCACCTCGAACACGCCCGTCTTCTCGCACCTTTTTTGCGCATGCTGTGGGCATGTCTGGTGTCTTGTTCGTGTGGTTTTGCAGAGCACAAGCAGCAGCAGTGGCAGCGGCAGCAGCAGCAGTGACGATGACAGCAGCAGCGAGAGCGACGACCGAAGACGAAGACGGAGGCGACACAAACACAGACACAAACACCGGCACAACGACAACAGTGGTGACGATGACGACAACGGCAACCCTGGTGATGGCGATGGTGATGGTGATGAACGGAGGAGGGAGAAGAGAAGAAAGGCGCGTCAGAAGGAGAGTCGGAAGCGACACAAGAGAGAAAAGAAGAAGAAGAAGAAGAAGAAGAAGAGCAAGCGCCGACACCACAAGAGTAGCAGTGACGGGGGTGACAGCGACGACAGTGCTGGTGGTGGTGATGGTGACTCAGCGCACGAACTCAGACGCAAGCGAAGCAAGCGAAGCGGTGATGATGATGATGGTGGTGGTGGTGGTGATGATGATGATGAAGGCGGAACCAGAGCAGAAAAGGACAAGCGATCACACCGTCACAAGAAGAAGAAGAAGAAGCACAAGCACAGGCGCAGCCACAGTCGCCAGCCAGAAGAGTAGCCAGCCCTCTTTGTGTGTGTGCGTGTGTGTGTGCGCGTGTGTGTGTGTGTGTTTACAATATCAAGCAAGCATTGTGTATCTTGTGGGAAGTTGTTTCGGGTCACATAGGTATGAATATATTGACAAGCGAGCAAACAGACCCAAGATGGAACGGAGAGAGAAGAAGCGAATCAAGACGCGGAAACGAAGCAGGTGGTGGCGGCGAGAGAGGGGAGAGGGAGGGATTCATGAGGTAAGAAGGGCGTGTGGTGTGTCTAACAAGCGCACGGGGGGGGGATGCATGAGCATCAACAGCAAGGAGGCGTGATGGAGTGGATGTAAGCAAAGTGAGCAAGTAAGCGTGGAAGAATCAATGGCCAGTGAATGGGCGAAAAAAATGACGGACTAAATGAGCAACATGGTCCAATGGCGCACTGATGGCAGTGGCTATCTTGGTGCTGCAGGTGTGCGTGTGTATGTGTGTGTTTGTGTGTGTGTGTGCGTGTGTTCAGTAGAGGTTTGTCTTCTTCATGATTCTCAAGAACTCCTCCTGGTTGATTTCGCCGTCGCCGTCTCTGTCTGCCTCGTCAATCATCTCCTGCAGCTCCTCGTCAGAGAGGCTCTCCCCAAGCTCCTGCGCAACCCGCTTCAGGTTCTTGAAGCTGATCTTGCCCTGCACATGCACGCGACGGTCCAAGGTAGGGAGGGAGTGTACGTGTGTGTGTGTGTGTGTGTGTGTGTGTGTGTGTGTGTGTGTGTGTGTGTGTGTGTGTGTGTGAGTTAGTCAAGAGTATGAGAAGAAGGAAGCAATGGGTCAAGAGGTTGATCAGACCTTCCCCCCCCCCCCCGCCATTTCATTCTTGCCAGGCTTGCATCGCCAGACATATCAAAGCACGTGTTTCAGTTTGGCGAATTGAAACGAACCGTGCTGTCGTCGTCAAACAGCTTGAAGGCCTTCAGAATCTCCTCTTTTGTGTCCTTCTCGCTCTACAAACACGAGAAGCAAAGGGGGCACACATCAGGCATGGCCGAGAAATGGTTGGTGGCAGATGGTAGCGCTCCGCATTGTGGCACATAAAGCACCGGATAACATTGACAAACACGCGCATACATGCAGGTTCACGCACACATACATGTACACACTGATGCGTGCATACACATGTGAACACACACACGCACGCACATTCCCACACACACACACACACGTGCGCACCATCTTTTGTGTCATCATCTGCAGGAATTCGTTGTAGTCGATGGACCCAGAGCCGTCACGATCAACGTCTGAAATCATCTTCTTGATCTCCTCTTTCTTCGGCTCAAACCCGAGTGCACGCATTGCAACCTGCTCTCCGTGGCACGCACCAATGCATCGCAGGCGGAGTGAGTGCGTGAGGGTTAACTGTGCTGCTTGACAGAAGACAAGAGCTACACACGTACGAGACAGCGCACACAATGGCGCAGACTAGCCGGTGTGTATAAATACAAGCACCCACGCGCGCGCACAGAGAGGGAGAGAGAGCGTACACTCAAACACACGCTCTTACACACACGCACACACACACAGAGCGCACACTCAAACACACACAGAGCACGCTCACACACACACACACACTATACCTTGAGTTCTTTTGCATCGATAGACCCCGAGCCATCTGTGTCGAAGAGCTCAAACGCTTCACGGATCTCAAGCTTCTGTTCTTCCGTCAGCTCAGAGCGAACGGCTACAAGCAAGGAGGCAAGACGGCAAGATTGAGAACGGGGGAGAACGCAAGAAGGGAAGGGTGGAGATGAAGGCATATGGTTGTCTTGCCAGCGTTGCTCACGAGGGCTCAAAGCAACACAAAACACAATTGCGGGCAATACCAGAGACAATCACGGCTAGGTCATGCCACGCACCTGAGTTGCGCTTCTTGGCGAGTGATGTCTTGCGGTGTGCCTGAAGTTGGTGAAGCGCAGAGCACATGCGTGAGCAGAACGCGAACGAGCAACAACACACCCAAAAAACACATGCGAGCGTGCCAGTCCACGCGCAGGGCTCACCATGGCTGGAGTAGCTGTGTCAACAAAGGTGAAACACCAAAAGCGCGTCCCCAAGTCGTCAGAGTTGAGAAGGGAGGAAGAGGAGAGTGGTTAGATGGGGAATGAACTCGAGTCTGTCTTGGTTGCTGGCTGGATGGATATGGATAGATGGATGTGGCTGAGATGATGGCTGTTGTGGTGGTTTGAGTTGTTGTTTGACTGAGCTCCTTGTCGTTAACGAGAATTGGTGAATGTCTCCAACAAATCTTCACAACCGCCCGTTTTTTCCACCAACGGCGACTGACTGAACAAAGTGGTGCTGGTGGTGCTGGTGCTGTTGTGGTTGGTGCTGTTGTGGTTGGTGCTGTTGTGGTTGGTTGTCTCGCTGTGCGTATCGCATTAAGTCACATTGTCACACCACATTGGGTGTGTTCCAGAGCCTTGCTGCTCATCTGTTCCTCTTGTTGGGGTTGTTTCTTTCTTTCCTCGCTGCACCTGCCATCCCTCCCCCTGTTTGCCACACCATGTCGCGAGTGACACTGGGAAGCCAAGCTGTGGTGGGGAAGCTGGAGCGCCGCTTTGCCTCTGCAAGCGAAGCATACGCTGCGCGCCGCACATGGAAGAACCCAAAGGCAAAGAAGGCCTTCCTCTACCACATGCAACAGGTCTGTGTGTGTGTGTGTGTGTGTGTGTGTGTGTGTGACTGGGAGGGGGTCAGGAGCGAGAGAGAGAGAGAGAGCGTGTGTGTGTGTGAATGGAAGAGGGAACTAGGGAATATGTATGTGTGTGTGTGTGCGCGCGAGAGAGAGAGAGAGAGAGTTGGGGGCAGGGGCCGGGGAGAGAAACAGAGTAAACAAGCGAGTGTTGTGTATCGTCCTTGCGCTGCGTCTGCAGCGCCAAACGCCCCTTTGGTCATTGACGTCGTGCCCGTGGCATGTGCGTGTTGCGCAGGTATCAAGGGAGGCCTTCCAGTTGTTGCGATCCAACGTCGCCGTTGGTGGCTCACCTTGGGACTACACCCTCAAAGATGACGGTGAGGCACAGCCTGTGCTTTTGTGGTCCGCTTGCTGTGAACGCCTTGTCCAAGCGGCATCGAGTCCTGTGTTCGTCGTGAGACGAGCGTGCTCACCCATCCTGCCTCCAACCCACCACCTTGTTTGTCACGGCACTGCTTGGTTTGCGTTGATATTTGATGGCAGACACGGCGCCGCGTGATCGCGACCTCTCTGCACAGCTCAAGGCGATCCAGCTGGAGGTGTACGAGCTCATCTCCCGCGTCACCCAGCACCGCGCACAAACCCCGCAAGCCATCGACGCAAAGCTGGCGGAGTGCCCGCCGCTGGAAGTGCCAACTGCTGAGGCCATTGCCAAGGCAGACGAGACAGCATCTGCTCCAACAGCAGCAGGCGACACAGCAGCGCCATCAGGTCAGCCGCGCTTGCTGCTGCTGCTGCTGTTGTTACTGAGGGCTCTTTGTGTGTTGTGTGATGTCTCTCTGTTTGACGATGGACTGGCTCCTCGATCGTCCTGCTCACCCCCGCAATATGGCTCCGGGCTTTGTGTTGTCGTGCTTGCAGAAGCAACGCGAGAGCTGCTCGATCGGCTGGCAAAGGCAATGGACGAGATTGCGGAGCTGAGTCGCACCCTGCCACAGCGCAAAGCGCAGCTGCACACCCTTGCCCGCGCGCTGGAGATCCAGGTGTGTGTGTGTGTGTGTGTGTGTTTACGTGTGTGTGTGTGTGTGTGTGTGTGTGTGTGTGTGTGTGTGTGTGTGTGTGTGCAGTGGCTTGCGGTTCCTGCTAGGTGCAAATTTGTTTTTTGTGTTTTCGCCCACCTCACAGCTGTCAATTCGTTCTTCTCTGAACAGACGAACAACCTGATGTTGCCGGACGAGAGTGAGGAAGAAGGCTCGGCACAATCGCAGCAACAAGAAGCAGCCCCTGCCACGACTTGAAGTCGCGCGCGCGCGCGCGTGTGTGTGTGTGTGTGTGTGTGTGTGTGTGTGCGCTTTGTGTACGTTTGTGCAGCGGAGTGCGGGGAGAGGTGTGCGAGCATGTTTACATTAACAGACGAATTGAATTGAATGTTCCCAACACACGCTTGCGTTTGTGTGTGTGTGTGTGTGTGCGTGTGTTGTTCCATCTCGTTTTGTGGTCAAGACTCCATTTCATTTTGGTTTGGCTTTGCGTGCATGGCATGATGGACAAATGAGAGATCACTGACGAATGACACGGCACTGCGCAGTTGTCAGAACTTTGTTGGATCGCGGCCAAAGATCATTGTTTTCAGCCAGTCGAACGGCACCTGTTTTCGTGTGTGCAGGGTTGGTGAACACGTGATGCATCGTGAGTGTCTGTGTTATGTGCGAGGCAGGCATGAACTCCGGTGCACAAGCGTACAGCCTCTTGGCTGTTGCAGCCCCATCCCTCACCTGTAGCCTGTTCCTCCAGCGGCCAAGCTTGGTCAAGTAACCCATCCGCCACACCAGCCACGCAGTCAGCCCAGACAACTTCACCTGTGCACACGGTGCAAGCAGTGCAAACGTCATGTGCTATGTGAATCCTCGAGAGGAGTGGCTGAGCTGTCCAGAACGAAGGGGCCTGGCAAGCAAACGAAAGTGAAACATTTCGTTGGTGGTTGTGATGACGGGGGTTGATTTTCACTGACATTCGTGACGTCGTCAGGTGTTGGCACGGCAATCTTAGCAACACCTGCGATGCGGTGCAACACGGGTGAGGGCAGAAATAGGAAGAGATGGTGCGCGAGACAGCAAGAGATACACAGGTCTACAAATGCAGGTGTAACAACGCACACACACACACTCCTTCACTCACTCACACACACTCACTCATGCACACACACACACACACTCACTCCCTCACTCACTCACTCACTCGCTCACACACACATACACACACACACTCTCTCTCTCTTGCATGTATGTTTCAGACTGGTCGCACCGCCGTAGTGGCCGAGGTAGGCAAGCATCCCTGAAGAGGCAAACTTGAATGTGTCGCAGCCAACCCTGTTGAAAGAACACAAGCAAGCACACGTGAACATATACGGCAGCACGCAGCCAAGCGCAAGTCGAAACTCCTTTCGTGAACACGTGCGCAGTCGTGCGATATTGTGTGGTTGCCTGCAGGCAAGTGTGTGAAAGCAGCAATGAAACCGAGCATGAGCCGCTCTTACTCTCGCTGCGGTGTTGCGCGATTGAATTCATCGGCGAGGAACTTTCCCTTGATGAATATGATTGAAATGTGCAAACAGGATGATGCTGTGAGCGAACACTGGGCAACAGATACACAGAAGACGTGAGGACAAGCAATGCGTGAAAGCGGCGCAGGGTTGGTCGCACCTGCTGCTCTGCCACCTGGGCAACGGCAGGGAGGATGTACCCTGGTGGTGCACGCAGATTGGTGAGCACATGCGAGTGTGTATGTACGTGCTGTGTGCTGTGTGTTGTGTGTTGTGTGTTGCGTGTTACCAAGGACATCATGTGCGTGTATCCTTTTGTGCACATCGTGATGCAAACAGGCGAACAGGGCGAACACTGTCGACGGCAAAATCAATTGACCAACAACCTCCCCCCCCCAACAAGAGCAAAGAACGACATGGACAAGGACAAGGAGAAGCAGCACACACCATCGATGCGGGCACAGTCGCCGTATGCAAATGCGTTCTGGGTGTTGGCGATCTTGAGGCCCCGATCAACGCGGATGTGTTGCTTGTTCTCGGTGAGATACCTTTCATCGAGTGACTTCACGAGCGCGCGCGGGCCAACGCCTGCACATGCATGAAAGAGGGGGAAGGGGAGGACGTGGAGGGGGTCATGTCACGGTATTGCATGTATCTGGTGTCGCTGTCACTCGACACACTAGACTACCATACGCAGCAAGTTTCGTGCGCCAGCTTGCCTGCATGCAAGCAAAGTGGCAGTGACGCACCTGTTGACCAGACGATGCAATGAGTGTTGATGACCTCGCCATTGTCCAGCACAACCTCATGTCGCTTCACCTGCAACGGCATGTGTGTGTGTGCGTGTGTGGAAGTTCAGTCAGAGGAGAAGAGAATGGATGAAGGAAGGAAGGAAGGAAGGAAGGAAAGGGAAGGGAAGGGAAGGGAAGGGAAGGGAAGGAATGGAAGGAATGGAAGGAAGCCCAACACAGACACCGACGCATAATCTGGGTCATTTTTGCATGGTAGCAGGTACAGCACCTCTTTGACACTGCGGCCAAGACGGACGTGGCAATCCTGCCGCTCCAGGCGACGGAGTGCATACTGGCGAAGACTGCTGTCAAAGGCGCTCAGCACTGGGGAGCAGTGAGAAGCGTAGCAGGGGCGAGGGTGAAGTGGTTCGTTGCCGTTCAAGTGAACCCTTGCTCACGACACACACACACACACACACACACACACACACACACACACACACACACACAACACACACACACACACACACACACACACACACACACACACGCACACGCACACACCTGCGCCGCTTGCTTCGAGGAGGATGACGCGGGGGCGGTGCTGGATGTGTGGATAGAGACGAGTGCAGTCCTCGCGTAGGAAGTCGGTCAACTCTGCCGCAAACTCAACCCCAGTCGGCCCACCACCAACCTGAAGCGAAGAGTCATGTTGGAACCACAGACAAGAAAAAGCAAGCACACTTATTTCAGGGCAGTAGGAGACAGACGACGCGAACGTACACCTGCCCGCTGTGTTGCGTTGTGTTGCTGTGTCGTGTGTTGTCGCAGTGTTGTAGGGTGGTGTATTGTATTTGTGTTGTGCACCCACCACGACAAACGTGAGAAGGTCTTCAATCTCCTGCGCTGTCTTCATCGGAAAAGACGCGGCCTCAAAGCAGTCGTGAATGCGACGCCGCACATCTCTGTTGATGCAAACGCCACAATGCCGCGGATGTTGAGGTAGGGGTTGAGGGTGAAAAGCAGGGGCGAACTGTGCTTTGAAGTGGTATCGTTGGAACTGTGGAGATTTGGAGAGCGGAGGAGCTGAAGGGAAGGAAATGAAGGCAAGAGGAGAAGAGAAGGAGAGCAAGAGTAGCGCAGATACACCTCTTCTTGCACTGTGTAATACAGTGTAACGCGACGGTGAACTTACACACGCACAGGGCACACATGATGGCGGTACGAGCGACCTTTACAGGACACCGTGGCTGGAGTCACCTTGCATCGCTGGCTTCCTTAAGGAAGAAGGCATGCTCCTTGACGCCGGGGACGCCAAACCTGCGCCACGCACGCACACCAGCGCTGATGTGACGGGTTGCGATTCACTCTGTTCATTTGTGTATGCGAACCAGGCGAGAGGCAGCAAGGCGGCAAACTCGAGGGCGCGCGCGCGCGCACACACACACACACACACACACACACACACACACACACACATACACACACATACACACACACACACACACACACACACACACACACACACACACACACACACACACACACGACAACAAGGCACGCACGTGTTTGGGACGGCACCGATGCCGACGACGAGGAAGTCGTATGGAATCGGAAAGCGCTCGGGCTCCTCGTCATTGGAATAGACGGCAGACTGGCACATCACCTGGAAGATACCAGCAAGCGACAGGCTGTGATGAGCGCAGAAGGGGTACAGCAGTACAGCAAAGTGAACGCAGGGCGCAGTTGTGACAGCGTGGAATGAGTGGATATGCTGAAGCTACCTTGTTGTTGTCAAAGTCAATGTCTGTGACCTGGGCCTGCTGGAAGTCAAAGTGGCGCTGCAGTCGTGCGAGCATCACAGCAAACGCGCGCGAGCGTGCGAGCGTGTGTGTGTGTGTGTTGTGGTTGTGGATGGGGAAGGAAGTAGTGTTGAGCTTAAGGAGTAAAGGTTGCCAGCAAACTGCAACACCGTGCACGCACGCACGCACGCACGAAGTGTGCACACAGACAGACAGACAGACAGACAGACAGACAGACAGACAGACAGACAGACAGACAGACAGACAGACAGACAGACAGACAGACAGACACAGCAGACAGACACACCTCAGAGGCGGTGGCGCGAATGGACTCGATGATGGAACGGTGCTCCAGCGTGCCGACGGCAGTGGACGTGAGGAGCGGTGTGAAAAGCATGTGATCACGAGGTGACACCACTGTGACATGGTACTTGTTGTGGTCGATGTCACGGACGAAGCGGTGAGAAGCCCATCCCGTCCCGAGGACCACGACGTGCGGCAGCTGCCGTGACGCTGATGGGGGCTGCTGGGCTGTGCTCGACGACGCGGATCGGTGTTGGTGGTGTTGTCGTGCACGCACACAGTGCACATGCACTGCCCGCATTGTGCGCGTGGTCAGTGTGCTTGACAAGGGTGCGAGGCACAAGGGCGACAGTGACGCTCGCGACAGCGAAGCTGAGGGCACAAGAGCGCTGCATCGGGCAGCAAGCAACAGGCCTGGCCCCGCCATGTCGTCGATGTGTGGCCGGCGATTGCTCTGGGTTGCAGTGTTGTCATCACTTAATTGGATGGTCCTTCTTCTTGCTTGCTGCATTGTTTGTGTTTGATTTGAAGAAGCAAGGTTGTGAGCTAGCGAAGATGAGTGTGGGTGTTGAGCGCTTTGAGGTGCCCTTCCGCGAGGAGGATATGGAGGAGGTGAGGCAAAAGCTTGCGCAGGCCCGCCCAGCTCCCGCATCACCCTCCCCAGACTGGAAGGCAGGCACCCCGACGCACGTGCTCCAGGACGCAATCAAGTCAGTGCACATATGTCTGCATGCGCGCGCGCGCGTGTGTGTGTGTGTGTGTGTGTGTGTGTGTGTGTGTGTGTGTGTGTGTGTGTGTGTGTGTGTGTGTGTGTGTGTGTGTGTGTGTTGGTAGAACTGAGCTTGCGGGTTATCGTTCTCTTGCACGCTTACACACTTGTACGGTTGCACGCTTACACACTTGCACGCTTGCACGCTTACACACTTGTACGGTTGCACGCTTGTACGCTGATGCTGTTGGCCATCTCAGGTACTGGAAGGAGTCATACGATTGGAAGGCCGCCGTGGAGAAGCTGAACACCTTTGATCACTTCACATGCCCAGTGGATGACCTCCGCATCCACTTCATCCACCAGGTTTGTGAATTGTGTGTGTAGGAAACATATACATGTGTGTGTATTGTGTGTGTGTGTGCGTGCGTGCGTGCGTGTGTGTGTGTAATTGGTTGACGGCAAGTGGCGTCCGTGTTGGTCCGTTACATGTGTGCGTTTGAACACTGCCGTGTGCCGTGGAGCAGAAGACGACAGCCAAGGAGCGCACACCACTGCTGCTGATCCATGGTTGGCCCGGGTCCGTGTTTGAGTTTCACAAACTCATTCCCCTCCTCACCGCCGACAAGGTATGCACATGTGCATGCACGTATGTGTGTGAATGGAGTTGTGTGTGCGCATGTGTGCATGCGTGTGTGCACGCGTGTGTGTACTTGTGTGTGCATGTGTATGTGTGCGTACATGCGTGTGTGTATATGAGCATGTGTGCGATCACGCATCACCGTCTTGTGTTTTGTGCACTGCTGTGTGCACCACTATGTGCTTCTGCCGTGTGATCCTGTGCACTTTGGAGTTGTAACTGAAGTGCATGTGCTATGACTAGCAGAGGATGAGCACATGACTACCCTCACGCACACACACATACGCATATGAACAGGACGGGCATGGTTTCGATGTGATTGCGCCATCGCTGCCCGGATATGGGTGGAGCGAAGCACCGAAGCAGGAGGTGAGCACATGTGAATGTTGTTACGATGGAAGGAGTGGGTGGCGAAAGACGGGCGTGCCATGGAAGCTTAGTCTGCTGGTCAGCAGTGCGCGTGTTGACATACGTGGATTATGTGGTCTCATTGGCACTTGTCCGTATGCGTGTGTGTGCGTATGCGTGTGTGTGTGTGTGTGCGTGCGTGTGCGTGTGTGTGTGTGTGTGTGTCGGGTTGCTATGCTGAGCAGGGCATGGATACGTATGCGATTGCGAATGTGTTTGACAAGCTGATGAAGAAGCTTGGTTACGAGCACTACGTCGTGCAAGGCGGAGGTAAGGGAATGGATGCCGGCATTGCGGAGCGGCTTGATGTTGGAAGGATGCGAGAATGAGCGTGGAGTTGGAGCTGTGGCGAGGGGCACGGAGACGTAAGCAGTTGATGGCAGCCCAGAAGGCGAGCAACCCATGACTGCCTGTCTGCCGCATACCTTTGCACACAGTCGCACCTAGTCACGCACACGTGCTCTTGTTTGCACTCTCCATTCACACACACACACACACGCACGCACGCACATACACACACACACACACGCACGCACGCACACACGCACACACACACACACACACACAAATACCCTCCACTGTTGTTGTTTGCGTGCACTGGCAGACTGGGGCGGGATCATTGCGCGGGCGCTGGGGCGGCACCACGCGAAGAGCTGCGTTGGTCTGCACGTGAACTTCCTGGCGTGCGTACCGCCCCCTGTGCGCGGGCCGGTGTCGCTGTGGCACAACGTGCGGCACTGGGCCCCGCTTGTGCTGGCGCCGCTGGTGATGAGCAAAGAGGACAGCGCCATGGTGGCAACCACGCGCACATTCTTTCGCGAGGGCACCGGCTACCAGTTCATCCAAGGTGTGAATTTATGTATGCATGTATGTGTGTGTGCGTGTGTGTGCCTCTGGGGCTCCCGTCAACGCCGCTGCTTCCTTGTTCTTACCCTCATACCCACGTGTGCAATTGTTGTGTGTGTGTGTGTGTGTGTGTGTGTGTGTGTGTGTGTGTGTGTGTGTGTCATTTGATAGCGACGCGACCAGACACGCTTGCGCAGGGGCTAAACGATTCGCCAGTGGGCCTGCTGTCATGGCTGCTCGAGAAGTTTTACGCGTAAGTGTCGCTGTTGTGCGATGGTCCGAGTGCTTGTTGTAGTCGCCAGTGTGCAGCCGAGCAACGAGTGCAGAGCTTTTCAAGGGCCATATCGTTGGTTGGTTGGTTCGTGTGTTTGGTTGTTTGTTGCTAACCTTGCTTGCGTGCATGACTGCATTTGTGTGCTTCCGTACGTATTTGCCTGCGTTGAGCGGACTCCCTGTCACACACACACACACACACACAAACGCACACCCGTATGCACACACACATATACACATACACACACACACACACGCGCGTATGCACAGGTGGAGCGACAGCTCTGCGGCGGAGCCGTTCCGGTCTGTGTCGCTGGATGAGGTGCTGACGCATGTCATGATCTACTGGACAACGCAGAGCATTGGCTCGTCCATGCACCTGTACTATGAGAGCCTGGCTGTGATGCGGAGCAAGCCGCTTGCCCTCTCTGG
>NW_004457740.1:1858177-1860677 GCF_000188695.1 Salpingoeca rosetta | reverse complement strand
GAACCATGGCTGTTGTCATGCACCACCTGCTCTTGTGGAAGGGCACCAATGTCTGCGAGCGCGGGCGCCTCCTCCACGACGCTCGACAGCGCGAACTCGGTCTTCTCCTCGGCCATGGCACACGTGTGGTGATGGGACAGGTACGGTGGTGGTGGAGGGTTGTCAGCGTTTGCAAAATGACAGCATAAATTGCATTCAACAACCACGTGCAAACGCCACAAGCGACGACACCACACCACACACAGCTGGATATGGACGTGGATCAGCTGCTGCGGGAGTCGCAGCAAAAAGCAGAGGCCCTCAAGAAGCGTGTGCAGGTGCAGCGCACAGAGGAGTACTATGTTGACGAAGGAAACATGTTTGGTGCCGATCCAAGGCCAGTCGACCTGCACAAATTCAAGTACGTGCAACAACGTCTGCGATGAGCGATTGTTCCATGCCATGTGCATCATGCGCACTGCTACTGCTGCTGTTCGCAGCCGACGACCCCACACGCAATTGCAAAGGATCGACACACAAACTGCACATGCATGGTCATCACACAAATTGTACACACATACACAGGGTCATCGCACAAACCGTCATCGCACAAACTGTCAACGCACTCGCACACACAGGCACAACCACACTCACACTCACACTCACACTCACTCGCACTCACGCAACACAACACGCAACACCCAACACGCAACAACTCGTGCACTAATTCTGTCGCTCTCCCATGCTCCCACCATCATTGCACTCGCACACCTTCAGCTCCGAGGCTGGTCGTGAGGAGATGAAGGAGACGGCGCGCGAGAACGTGCAGCTGCTCTTCAACGCCATCTGGAAATTGCCCATGGAGAACGACGACGAAGGCCGCTTCGCCGTCCTGCCACCACCAAAGATGAGGCTGCCGCGCCAGAAGCCTGCGCCAGAGCAGCGCGAGAAGACACGCTGGGAGAGATTTGCAGAATTGAAGGGCATCAAGAAGACAAAGCGCAGCCGCATGCTCTACGACGAAATGTCTGGGGTAAGCGCGTATGTTGTGTTGCGCTGTGTGTTTGTGATATATGCGTGTGTTTGTGACATGTGTTGTGTGTGCATGTGCGTGTGCGTGTGTTGGCAACAGGGGCTCGCATTTCCATACTCGCACCTGTGTGGGTGTGCGTGTGTTTTCTCGCGTATGTGTGTCCACCTCCTGTGTGTTCTCCATGCACGTGCACCTTCGCGTGGTTTGTTTCCATGGCAGCAATTGCATGCTGTGACGCATCTGATTGCGTTTGCTGGCGTGATTGTGACCACAGGAGTGGCGCCCTCGCTGGGGATACAAGCGCGCCAACGACGCAGCAGCTGTGCCCTGGATCGAGGTCAAGGAAGGCTCTGGTGAGTCCCAGTCCGTGCGTGTGTATGTGTGTGTGTGTTTCCGTGTTCGTGTGTGTGTGTGTGTGTGAGTGTATGTGTGTGTGTGCTCGGATGTCTCCGCATTCATGCTGACCACTTGCTGCTAAGCTGCTTGCGTTCCAGTGGTTGATCTGTCCTTGTATTTCCTATGTCAGCTGGCTAATGACACGTGTTTCGATCCACCATAGGTGCCCATCTGCTCACCACCCTCCTTAACCTTTGCTTTGCATTTTCCATACATCTGTGTGTGTGTGTGTGTGTGTGTGTGTGTGTGTGTGTATTCAAGACCCCCCCCCCCGTGTACGTGCCTGTGCTGCGTTTTAGACCCGTATGAGGACCAGTATGAGAAGCTGAAGAAAGACAAGAAGGCGCGGGTGGAGAAGAATGAGCAGCAGCGCCTCAAGAACATTGCTGCTGCGCGACTCAAGGCAAAGGGCATCCCCGCAAACAGACACCTCATCCAGAAGGAGGCAAGCGCACCCCAGTGTATGCCTGTGTGACTGTGTGTGTGTGTGTGTGTGTGTGTGTGTGTGTGTGCTGTGGGTAGTGATGTTGCGTTGTGGGATGCTTGCACGGAGTGCGTATTCTCGGTGGCTGGGGCAACCAATCACCATTGATGTGTCACAACCGCGCCACCGCTGTTGCCACCGCTGTTGCCATCATCGCCTCACCCCCGCGTCTGTACCGCCACGGCCTCCAATATGGACGGCATTCCCCGCCAGCTGAAGAAAGCGATTGCCATTGGCCGCAGCTCGACCGCATCGGCCGGCGTCTTCGACAAGGACCTCGTACGCCACGCCCTGCCCTGCTGCGCTGTGTTGTGTTGTGTTGTGTTGTGTTGTGTTGTGCTGTGCTGTGCTGTGCTGTGTTGCGCTGCATTGTCGGGTAAATGTGTTTGGTGCACTGCGTCGTGTGGCGGATTTGTTGTGGTCTGTTGCATCGCATCACGGCTTGTGTTGGAGCAATGCTCCTTTTGCGAGTGCATCCCTCACATGCTCAACCCTTTTTCACCATTGGCGCTCATCTACACAGCCCGGAGAGGCCAAGATCAAGAAGCAGGGCAAGCGCACCAAGGTGTGTGTGTGTGTGTGTGTGTGTGTGTGTGTGTGTGTGTGTG
>NW_004457740.1:1840677-1855677 GCF_000188695.1 Salpingoeca rosetta | reverse complement strand
TCCAGGGCCGCTTGCTTCCTCACGTCCTCCGGCAAAATCTCATCCCACGACTTGACGGCCTGGCTCTCCTTGGCTGCAATCTCGTCTGCCAGCGCCTTGGCTTTGGCCTTCTCTGCCTCCTCCTGCTTCGCCCGCTCCTCGGCTTCCTTCCGCGCCACCTCGTCAAGCTCTTCCTCGTTCGTCTCAATGTCCACTGTCTTGAACGCCGACAGCAGCTCATCGCTCATCCCTGTTGCCGCCTCCTGCGTGTCGTGTGTCTCTGCTTGCTCAAGCACCGTGTCGAGATCAAGCTTGAGGTCCTGGTCACCTGAATCACCACCGCCGCCGCCGCCGCTGCTGCTGCTCTCCTGTTCGCCAAACAGGTCTGCGGCGCCAAACTTGATGATTGCGTCGAGCTCCTCCTTGTTGTACTCGACCCCACCCGACTTCTTCTTCTGCAGATTCAGCACGCTGCTCCCCGTCGTGTCCATCCGCTGGATCACCTGCAAAGGAAGAGGACGAGAGGAAAGGAACAGAGGGAGGGAAGAGAGAAAAGGAGGAGAGAGAGAGAGAGAGAGAGAGAGAGAGAGAGAGAGAGAGTGTGTGTGTGTGTGTGTGTGTGTGTGTGTGTGTGTGTTTGTGTGTGTGTGTGTCAACGAACGCCTGCAATTGCGTGTCACGCATGGCAGGGCCCGCACGTCCAAGCACGACACACGACGACACGCTCTGGTGCTAACACGTACGAGGTGATCGAGGACCATCTTCTTCTTCGCGCGCTCGAGAATGTCTTCTTCGACCGTGTTCTTCGACACAAACCGGTAGATGTTCACCTGTTTTGGGGCAGCGAGACGTGTGGGTGCGGCGGTGAGCGTCATGGGGGGTTGGACGGTAAATACGACAAGTCAGGATGACAGCTCAAGCACGGTCTCGTGTCAACAATCCCGCAACACAAGAACACAAACAGGCAGGGTGGCTGGCAGGTTAAGGTACAGACACACAGGCACAGATACACACACACACACACACGCACACGCACACGCACACGCACACGCACACGCACACGCACACACACACATACACACAGATGCAGACACAGACACACACACACACACACATGGCAAATGCAGACACACACGCGTACAGCTGACCTGTCTTGTCTGGCCAATGCGGTGCGCGCGCGCTTGGGCCTGAAGGTCATTTTGCGGATTCCAGTCTGAATCGAAGATGATGACAGTGTCTGCGGTGGCGAGATTGACACCAAGCCCGCCAGCGCGTGTGGAGAGAATGAAGCAAAAATCGGCCGAGCCAGGGGCGTTGAAGTGATCAATCGCCTGTTTCCTCCGCTCGTTGGGGATGTTGCCGTCCAGTCGCTGGAACGGGTACCCTTTCATCATGAGATATGTCGCCAGCACATCGAGCATCAGCACCATCTGGGAGAAGATGAGCACGCGGTGGCCCTTGTCGTGCAGCCGCTGCAGGAGTTTGTCCAGCAGGATCAACTTTCCGCTCCCTTTCAACAGGTTCCGCATGTTCTACAATGTGGCGTGTGATGAAAAGGGTGGGACGCGTGGGATTGACGTTGACGTTCAGCCAAACCCACGAGTGATCTCTTACGGAATGCACAGTCTCATGCGAACACGTGAACACATGCGAACACGTGAACACATGCGAACACGTGAACACATGCGAACACGTGAACACATGCGAACACGTGAACACATGCGAACACGTGAACACATGCGAACACGTGAACACATGCGAACACGTGAACACATGCGAACACGTGAACACATGCGAACACGTGAACGTAGGTTCTCCTTTCATGCAGGCGCTTTCGATAAGATGATCCCTAGGGTGTACCGCGCGCCTCTCTATAGCCAGACGTGTCCCTGAGATTTGCCGCGCCGCGAGTCGTCACCGAACCTAACGTTGCATTGCGGTTATCCTCACATAAACGCCTCTGCCCATGGGTCGTTCGAAATGGGGAGTCCTCACGTCAGATACAAGACACCCTGTTGATAAGGATCAAACGGTGAGCGATCGCATGTACACACACACACACACACACACACACCACCACACCCCCCCACCCCACCACACACACACACTCACTCACTCACTCACACACGGCCAACCTCTGTTGGGGAGACGTCTGGGTTTGAGAGGGGGGCCTGGTCGATGAGGGAGGCATGATTGCAGCACTTCTTGAGCTCCATGATGACGTTCACAAGACTGGACTTCTGGCCCTTCTTCAGACTGCGCAGGGCCGTGTAGTTCTTGGTAATGATGTGCTTGTAGATTTGCTTCTGCGACTGGCTTAGCCCCACACGCAGGATCTTCTCAACCTACACACATTGCACGCACAAGAGCGGTTGAGTCAATCAGTGGTGTTTGTGTTCACAGGGGCGTTGGGGCCCGGGTAGGCACGTCCTCATGGCCCAAACGCAACGGCGGACGCACAATTAGGTACAATTGAGCACACACAAGTCAATAAACAAGGGTGCACGAAACGCAAACCGCATGCACCCACCAAACAAAACACACACACACACACACGCACGCACACATACACACGCACCTTCTTTGGCAGGGACTTTTCGACGTCCTTCTTGACTCTGCGAATGAGGTAGGGCTTGATGTCCTCGTGCAGGGTCTGCAGCATCTTGTGGTTTGCGGCCGCGTCGTCACCCAGCCCGCCATATCGCTCCTCAAACTCCTCCCATGACGCAAACGTCCTGGGCATGATGAAATGCAAAAGCGCCCACAGCTCCTTCATCGAGTTCTGTACATGTTTGGGGCACGACAGCAAGGCGTAAACTTGTGTGCGGTTTCAGCGTGCGTTTCTCTGTGTGTATGTCTATCTGTACCGTTATGGCTGCCATTGTGAGCCGTTGTCGTGCGCTCTCTCTCTCTCTCTCACACACACACACTCACCCGCACAGAGACACAAACACATGCACACTCCCTACACACCCATGCCCCCCCCCCACACACACACACCTGGAGCGGGGTGCCCGTGACGAGGAGGCGAAAGTCGTGTCGCAGGTCGCTGAGAGCCTGGTGGAGCATGGACTCGTGGTTCTTGAGCCGGTGCGCCTCGTCCACCACCAGTGCTGCCCAGCGAATCTGCTGCAGGTCGTCCAGGTTGGTGTTCACCTTCTCGTATGTCGTCAAAAGCACGTTGAACTTGATTTTGCCGCGGTCGTTGTAGAACTCGTGGTCGCGTATCGCCTCGCGTGACGCCTTGTTGCCGACATACACAATCGTGTTCATGGCAGGCGCCCACTTGTGCAGCTCTCGCGACCACGCCATGATGGTTGACAGCGGCACGACAATCAGAAACGGGCCGTACACGCGTTGCACATTGAAGAGGTAGGACAGAAACACGATGCTCTGGATTGTCTTTCCGAGGCCCATTTCATCAGCGAGGATGACGGAATTGCCGTCGCACCACGACCGCGCCAGCCAGCTCACGCCTTGCAGCTGTTGTTCGTTTGGGGATGGGAACGTGGTGGAGGGGGGGGGGGCGGGCGTGTGGTGGAGGGGGAGTGTGATGTGGTGTCGTGAGCGTCGAGCGCGAAAGAAGGAAGAACAACGGAAAGTGAAATCACACACACACAAATGAGCGTGTTCACGCTCCAACGCGGCCACAGGACATTGTCACCACCAAACACACGTGGAGGAAAACACCACCTCCCACACACAAGCACTGCCACAGAAGCAGCACACCTGGTAGTCTCTGAGGGAGAGGTCTGGGTCTGGGAGCCAGGACGGCTGTTGGCGGATCATACGAAACGGTTCGCGCTTGCGTCGTGTCGTGGTGGTGGGCAGCGTGCTCGAGTTCTGTCGCTCCAGGTACTCGTCAACGAGCGATTGAAACCTACCAACAGTAGTGGTGGTGGAGGTGGAGGTGGAGGTGGAGGTGGAGGTGGAGGTGGTGTTGTTGTGAGTGTTTCTCCTTCCGTTGCCTGTACACGCACACACGCACACACATGCACGCACACACACACACACATGCACACCCGCACGCACACATGAGCATACCCACACGGTGTGCACGTACCGTGGGCAGATGAGGTTTGCAGACTCCCATGTGTTGCAGTCATAGTCGAGACCAAACCACTTGCACAGGTACTCCACGTCATCGTCGTCGTCCCACGTCTGCCCGTGGCCCAGGGTTCGGTTGAGCACAATTCGCTCCACAACTTTGTGTTTCGCCAGCGCCTCGTAGTGCATCTCAAGCTGATCAAATAAGACCATGTAGCGGAGGTTGTCCAAGAATATGTGCGCACGAGAGAGTGTGTGTGTTTGAACGCATGTGAGCGCACGGCTTGTGTGTGTGTTCGTGAATGGATGAATGTGTGCGTGTGTGTTGCAGCATGTTCGCGCTAGCAGTAAGGTGGTGGATGCCATGCCAAGGAAAAGAGTAGAGCAGAGAGAGAGAGAGAGAGAGAGAGAGAGAGAGAGAGAGAGAGAGAGAGAGAGAGAGAGAGAGAGAGAGAGAGAGAGAGAGAGAGAGAGAGAGAGAGAGAGAGAGAGAGAGAGAGAGAGAGAGAGAGAGAGAGAGAGAGAGAGAGAGAGACAGAGAGAGAGAGACAGAGAGAATATGAAGAAGCACACCACAGTGCCGCGAGCACCTGGCAGTTGAAGTATTCGCGGTCCTCTGTTGTTGTCTTTGGATCGTTGAGTGACTCTTCTCGCAGTCGCACGTCGCGCCGGTAGTTGTCCAACTTCTTCACCCCGGCGATGTCCATCGACCGCAGCTCCCCGGCTGCCCATCGTGCGTTGCGCAGAGTGGAGGTGTCAGCGGTGTGTGTTTTGTTTGTTTGTGAATTTGTTTGTGTGTGTGTGTTTGGTTTGTGTATTTGGTTGTGTGTGTGTTTATTCGTTTGTGTATTTGTTTGGTTATGTGTGTGTGTGTGTGTTGTATGGTATGGACGCGACTGCAACCTCTCAGGCAGGGGTCGTTTCGTACCGGTGTGCCAGGTGTTGTGGATGTGGGAGCGGCCAACCCAGTTGATGCAGTACAGCATATCATCGCCGTCGCCACCCTGAAGCAGAGACACGAAGAATAGGGATGAAGGGGTGGACAACACGCATTTGGAGGGAGGGTGGGAGTACACTAACACAGGTAGGCTACACGAAGAAGAGGTCAACAAGAGGAGCAAACACGCACACACGCACGTACACACACACACAACACACACCTGCTCAAGCTGTGCTGCGTCTTCTTCTGATTTCCCAAGGACGGACACCAGCGACGAATCAATGTCCTCTTGAATCTCCTCCAGCGTCTTGCCCGGCGGAGCTGACACACACACACACACACACACACACACACACACACACACACACACACACACACACACACACACACACGCACGCACACACGCACACGCACGCACACAGATGCACAAGCGCATGTACATGTACATGAGTTGCGGAATGGACAAGAGGCCGCGAAGTGCCTGGCACGTTTGAGAGAGTGTGTGTGTATGTGTGTTTGTGTTCACCTTCTTTCTCGCCAGCAATGATTTCTTCGAGCGAGAGCAAGTGGCGCATCTGGCAACGAGGAAGAGATGGTGGTGGTAGGACGCAGTTCAGTATTGAGAACAGTGTCAGTGAGATGCCATCAGGAGTAGCAGTATTCACCGAACATACGACATGTACACATGCATGTATGCACAAGCATGAAAACATGCGCACACACACACACACACACATAAACACATAAAAGTACACATGCATGTTCAGTGCGACGCACCTCTTGCACGACGTCCTTCCTCTGTTTGTGAACGACTATCAGGTTGATACGCTCGCGCGTGTCCTGATGGGAAGCACACGCAATGCAGCCATGCAGGGATGTGGTACAGCCGCACAGTAGCAATCAGCAACGCCGCCAAGCTCACCCCCAATAAGGGCACTCAAACAGCAGCACCACATGCACACACATTCACATGCATGCACACACATTCACATACACACATACAAACACATTCACGTGAATACAAACGCACATGCTCACCCCCCCCCCCACACACACACACATGTACGCGTGCTGGAAAGCAACCTCGGTCTGCTGCGCGGCGCGAATGGCGAGGCGCTCCTCCTCGTCCAGGCCCTCGTCTGTATCCGACTCGCGGTAGTTCACGCTCCGGCCCGTGTTGCGGAAGCTGATGCGCTGCGGGATGTGCGCACTGTAGTCGTCGTCATCGTCGTCATCGTCACTGTCGCCGCCACGGCCGCGCCGCTTGGTGCGACGGCGCGTGGTGCGCTTGCTTCGTTTGGGTCTGGCGTTGCCCGGCACCCATCCGTCGCTCTCCTCGCTCTCGTCGGATTCAGAGGCCTGCCGTCCGCGGCCGCCGCCACCACCACGCCTGTTGCGCGCCCCCCAATCGCCCGAGGAGTCACTCTCGTCGCTGTCATCATCATCATCATCCTCGTCGTCGTCGTCGTCATTATCATCATCGTCGCTGCTGGTCCACTGGGATCTTGCTTTTCTTCTTCTGCCACCACCACCAGCACCGCGCGTCTTGCGCCCTTTTGCTGTTGTCTTGCGGCGTGTGCTGCGTGCAGCCTGTCGTGCAGCCTCCTCTTGCTTGTACATCTCCTCCAATCTGTCGCGCCGCTGTCGCCGCTCGCGCCCAGACCGCCGCAGCCCAAACAGCTCTGGATTTGCAATTGCCTCCTCCACCACCGTGTCGCGCGCGAACCGCGACTTGCGGGCTTTGTTCCCTCGTAGAGATGCCGGCTCATCAGAGCCACTGTCACTGGTGGACTCGTTGCTGTCGTGATATGCGCCGCTGCCATCATCATTGTCCCCATCGTCGTCATCATCATCTTCCTCGTCCTCCTCTGCATTGTACGATGTGTCGCTCATGCGTCGCTGTCGGCTGCTGTCATCGTTCTCACTCTCATCGTAACCGTTGCCAGTGTCCGCATCGGGCTGCGTGTGCTCGATGCTCTCGGTGGCAGGCGAGTCTGAGGTGGCAGCTTCGGCTGCACTGCCACTGCATCACAGGCAAGCAAGATCAGCAGGGGTGCGCGAAGGATGACGGGTGAGTGAGCAGAGTTGGTTCGTGGCTTGCCGTTCAGTTGCAAGGTCCACGCAGAAACAGGAGCGGGGTGTCTGTGTGCGTATGTGTGTGCGTATGTGTGTGTGTGTGGTGTTGAGGTTGCGCAGATAGGTGTGAACATACGTTGCTGGGGACACCTGCTGCGACTTGCCCTGAAAGGCAAACTCATCCAACTGCAGCTCTGATGCCATGGCCAAGAAAGGGCTGCGTAGTTTTGTGCGTGTGTGTGCTGTGTTGTGTTTGAGGGGTGGGGTGGGGACGTTCAATGACTCGTCTATCCTCCTCGATGCTGCCTGACGCTGGGTTGGTGGTTGCTTGCCACTCCCTCACTGTTGGTATCAGCAGACGCTTGTCGTGTGTGTGTGTGTGTGTGTGTGCTGGTGGATGGCCACACTCTCCCAGCAGTGCTGGTGGTGGTGGCTGCTGATGAATAAACACAGGCTCGCGCGCATCAACATGCACACGCACACACGCACCAGTGACACGCAGTGGCAAGCAAGCAAGCAAGCAAGTGACGGGGGTTGTGTGTGGCTGGCTATCGCTGTGCGCTGTTGCCGGTGGTGCGCTTTGCTCGCTCGCTTGGTGCGCGGTTGTGTGTCACACACAGACCTGGTGCAAACGGTCGGTTTTTCAGAAGAAGAGGAATTTAATTTATTGTCTGGCCAGTAAGGATTCCATGTACCGTTAACTGGACAGTGCCAAGTCCTTGAAATGGTTCGTGAATTTTCGTTCGCCCGCAATCCAGTCGCACAAGCCCAGCGTGTCTGTCACACACTCGCCACCAACCCATCCACGTGGTCCAAGCTGAGGTCGACCCCTCTGTGCTCCTTCTCCCTCTCTCCCTCTCCCCACCGCCTCCTCTTCACGTTCCTCGCGAGCAAATAAGCAAGTGCGGCGTGCCTTTGGACACAAGTGTGCGTGTGAGAACTTGTCTACTTCTGTCTATTCCACTTTTGCCTATTTTTCTCTGGCAAGCGGTAGGATGTTGACGGTCGCGGATATGCTGCTTCTGGCCGAGGGCGAGGAAGCCCTGTACGCTCAAGAGCCGTACGAGAGTGACGACGACTCGGATGACGAAAGCAGCAGCAGCAGCGATGACAGTGACAGCGATGACAGTGACAGCGATGATGATGGTGATGATGATGACAGCTCTGACGATGATGAGGAGGATGACAAGAAGAAGGATGACAAGAAGGATGACAGCTCCGACAGCGACAGTGACAGTGACAGCGACAGTGACAGCAGCGATGATGAGGAGGATGACAAGAAGAAGGATGACAAGAAGGATGACAGCTCCGACAGTGACAGCGACAGCAGCGATGATGAGGAGGATGACAAGAAGAAGGACGACAAGAAGGATGACAGCTCCGACAGTGACAGCGACAGCAGCGATGATGAGGAGGATGACAAGAAGAAGGACGACAAGAAGGATGACAGCTCCGACAGTGACAGCGACAGCAGCGATGATGAGGAGGATGACAAGAAGAAGGATGACAAGAAGGATGACAGCTCCGACAGTGACAGTGACAGCAGCGATGATGAGGAGGATGACAAGAAGAAGGACGACAAGAAGGATGACAGCTCCGACAGTGACAGCGACAGCAGCGATGATGAGGAGGATGACAAGAAGAAGGATGACAAGAAGGATGACAGCTCCGACAGTGACAGTGACAGCAGCGATGATGAGGAGGATGACAAGAAGGATGACAAGAAGGATGACAGCTCCGACAGTGACAGCGACAGCAGCGATGATGAGGAGGATGACAAGAAGAAGGACGACAAGAAGGAGGGTGACAGCTCCGACAGTGACAGTGACAGCAGCGATGATGAGGAGGATGACAAGAAGAAGGACGACAAGAAGGAGGGTGACAGCGACAGCTCGGACAGCGACAGTGATGGTGATGGTGAGCAGTCTGCCAAACGACCCAAGAAGGAGACCGATGACAAAGACAGCAGCGATTCTGATTCTGACTCAGACTCTGACGAGGATGAGAAGGAGAAGAAGGAAGAGGAAGCCGACAGCAGTGACTCTGACAGCTCCGATGACGAGTCGGATGGCGAGCAGCCAGCGAAGCGCGCGAAGAAGGAGAGCGATGACAGCAGTGATGATGACGACAGTTCTGATGACGATGATAGCAGTGGCGATGATGACGATGAGAAGAAAGACGATAAGAAGGCCGACAGCAGCTCTGATAGCTCCGACGATGATGACGATGATAGTGATGACAGTGACGATAGCGATGACGAGGACGATGGCAAGGCGAAGAAAACGAAGAGGGAGGAGAAGAAGGACAAGAAAGCGGGCATCAACGGCAAGTCTGTCAAGCGCTCTGCTACCAGCAAGGCCGACTCCTCCGATGACGATAGCGACAGCAACGACAACGCACAGCACTCAACCAAGCGAGCCAAGTTGTCGGCAGACAAATCGAAGGTATGTTGAATGAGTTCCTGCAAAGAGTGGGCGCCCTTTCGCTGTGTTATGTTTTGCTGTTGTACTTCTTTCCAAGTTGAATCGTTGTGTTGATCTTTTCATGGATGGCACTCACACGCATACGGCCTATTGTCTCTGCCTGATCACCAGTCGCTGCCAACGACGCCTGCAAACCAAGTTCGCAGCAGCCACGGCAACGGTCACGCTGCACCCAAGACGACGCCGGGCAAGCGTGGCAGCCGCAAGCCCAACGTCCCGTACCGCCGCGTGCGCGCCGAGGAAGTCACGGTTCGTTGCACACATGCTGCTTAGTGCTCTGTGCGTGTGTGTGTGCGTGTATGTGTGTGTGTGTGTGTGTGTGTGTGTGTGTGTGCGTGCCTCTGTGTGCGTGTGCGTGCGTGTGTGTGTATGTGTGTGCGTGTGTGTATGTGTGTGTGCGTGGGACACACGCGGGCGATTTGACTCGTGCATGTCGCTGTTTGCGCCATATTCCCCAGGTGAACCCAGCGCTGGCAGACAACTCGTACGAGGGCACGTGGGGAAACGAGGGCTGGGGTGCGCGGGCCGCGGAGCAGCTGAAGGTGACACGCGGCAAGTCATTCCGGCACGAGAAGACAAAGAAGAAGCGCGGCAGCTACCGCGGCGGCCAGATTGACACCGTCTCTGTCAACTCCTTTACGTTTGGTGACGACTGGTGAAACAGCCACGCACGCACACGCATGCACGTGTCCATGTCCGTGTGTGCCGTTGTCGTTGTTGTGGCTTTTTTTTGAATGCATGCTGTATTGTGCATGGTGGCGAATGCCCTGCTTGTGTACTCTTGCATGTGCGTGTGCGTGATTATGTGCTAGGATTTGAAGAGGAGGAGAGGAAAGAGGTCACGAGGAGAAACACTGCGAGGTACGCTGGTTGACTTGTGTTGGTGATGGTGCTGTTGGCTGTTGCTTTGTTTTGTCTTGGCTCTCAAATGCATCAAATCAATCGACACAGCAGAGGCAAAGACACAAAGAGAGAGAGTGTGTGTGTGTGTGTGTGTGCATTGGACAGAGCGAGCACAAAGGAGATAGAGTGCACATTGGAAAGAGCACACACGCGCGCGCACACACACACACACACACACACACACACACACACACACACACACAGCCTCTGATGAAATTTAACGAATATCAACCATTAAATTTCTCCGTGCTTGGAAACGACAACGCTGCCAACAGCCAACACCCTTTGTGTATCCGACCATCGTCGAGCATGTCGCAAGTGAGCGTTGGGGAAGCGCTGGATCGGCGCAGCAGCCTGTTCTCGATCAGCCGACCAGAGATTGCCGCCACCAGCCAAGTTGACGCCAGCGATGTCCCCGACCAAGACGTGCGTGTGACTTGTTGTTTTCCTGGGGTGCAATTGGAGTTGGTGATAATGTTGGTGTTTGTGGTGCGATGGGTGTTGGTGTTGTGGTTGTTGGTGGTGGTGTTGCACTGCGCTACAAGAGCGCGGGTACCTGTTGGAAGAGGTTCTTGAACCCGCTCTCCCCTCGCAAGCCGTGTGTGCTGCACACAGTTTCCGTGCTTGCACACAACCCTCACTCAATCAGCCCCACATGCCCTCGACCATATGCATCGCTGCGAACACCACCACCGCCGTCGCTGACAACAACAACACCAACAGGAGGGCCCAAAGAGGCCTGTCACTCCGCTCGAGAACACATACCAGCTGGACCCGGACAAAAAGTTCAGCGAAAGCGCAGTGACAGCAATTATCAGAGAGGTGCTGGAGGGTCAACTCGAGGAGGAGAAGTACGATGCGAGAGCAACACGACAGGTCAGCCGCTCGCTTCATGTTTTAGCTCGCGCGCGCGTGTGTATGCGTGGAGTGGGTGAGTGAGTCGATTTGTGTGTGTATGTGTGTGTATGTGTGTGTGTTTGTTTGTTTGTTTGTGTGGTTGTGGGTGCGCGCTCGATTGTGTGCGCGTTTGTGTGAGTGCACTTGCGTTGCGCATGAGTGTACTTGCGTCGCATGAGTGTTGGCTTGCGTGGTAGAGTACTGTGCGGTCTGTAAGTGCGCGCGGTCTATTATCGATTGTCTCTGTCTGCGACTGTCTTGGAGTTAGGAGGGCAGTGCCGGTTTTGGTTGCAACTTGCTTATGGACCCATTCACGATTCCTACTAATCTCGAGTGCCTGCTTGCGGTGCACGTCGTTTACCATAGATGTCGAAAACGCTGTCAACCATCATCACAAACCGCGTCAAAGCCCTCGAGTACACAAGGTTGCGCACTGCGTGTGCATGTTGTGTGTCTGTGTGTGTATGCGTGAGTGTGTGTGAGCAATGGGTTAGTGAGTCAGTCAGTCAGTCAGTCAGACAGCGTGTATGTGTGTGCGTGTGTGAGCGCGTGTATATTCGTGTTCTTGCTCACCATGACCGCGGCCCCGTCATGTTTGCTTGCCTGCTTGCAGATACAAAATCGTCACAGTAGTTGCGTTGGGGGAGGCAGCAGATCAAGGCGTCACAGTGGTGAGTTCAGCAGCTTCGCTCAAGAAACAAACAGAGAGAGAGAGTGTGTGTGTGTCTGTGTATGTCTGTGTCTGTGTCTGCGCCTGCGCGTGTGTGTGTCTGTGTATGTCTGTGTCTGTGTGTCTGCATGTCTGTGTGCGTTTGAGTGGCTGTGTTTGTCTCTTTTTGCTTTCGTTCTGCTGTTCTCTCATCCCTTTCGCACCTCATCACCACCACTGGTTGCATTGTGCCTGCGCGCTAGGCATCCCGGTGCTTGTTTGACAAGGACAAGGATAACTTCGCCTCTGCGTCGTACCGCAACTCCAACTTGTATGCTGTCGCCACTGTCTATGCCTGCTACTACGAATGAACGACCGGAACCCAACAAACGTGTCATTGTGTGTGTGTGTGTGTATGTGTGTGTGTATGTGTGCGTGATGTGTTTGCTCTTTCGTTGTTTCTTGTGAAGAGTGCAGTCGGTCAGCTCTCTTGTCTCTGATGTGTGCGTGTTGTGTTGAATTTCTTTCCTTCCGCTGTTTGCATGCTTCTGTCAACCCGGCTGTTTGCCTGTCAGTGCAATTACATGAAGCACCAGAACATCCACTTCCTCACTTTCCCTCTCCCACATGAAAAAGGGTCGGTAGCGTTGGTGTTGTTTGGTCTTCTATCCATGCATAAGGTTGGTGTTGGTACAGCCAACAGACAGAGGCAGTAGGGTCTCAATACAGCAACGCCCATCAATGAAACATCACACGCACATACACACGCAGACACACAGACAAACACACACGCGCACACACACACACACACGCGCGCGCGCACACACACACACACACAGAGTTAGAGGAGGTCAAAGTCATCGAGCTTGTCGTTGTATTTGAGGACGTGGCGGCGGATCTTGGAGTTGTCCACCCACGTGACGAGATCCTCGCGTTGCCTGCAAGCACAAAAATGGGAACCGACAAAAGGGGGACGGTGAGGGCTGGCAAAACCATCATGAGACGACCCTGCCTTCACACACACACAGACACACAGACACACAGACACACACAGACACACACAGACACACACAGACACACACACACACACAGACACACAGACACAAACGTGCGCAGACCTGGTGACGAGGTATGCGGGGTCTGTGACGGGATCGGGGCCAACACGAACATGTCCTTGTTCAACCAACTTGACGGCCTCCTTGACTGTCTGCGCCATCTTGAGTCGCACCTGCACCCAAACACCACGATCACCACAAAGATTCAGCAAAGATCCAGCACACTTGATGCAAAGCAATCATCTCACACGCACGTGCAAAACACTCTCACGCACGCGCAAAACACTCACACACATACTTTCGCTCGAGCACACACACACACACTCACACACACACACACACACACGCATGCACACACACACACACACACACGCAAGCACACACACACCACGCACCATGACGACTGGGAGGCGGCGGGCGCAGAAGCGGGACGTCGACAGCTGCTCACAATCCGACAGCTGTGTTGTCTTGTTAGTCAGCACCCCCATCGCGTACCTGGCACACACGACAGTAGCAGCAGCAGAAACAAGAACACCAACAGCATGATGACGCAGCAGCAGCAAGACAACAGGCATGCGTGAGTTTTCGCGTGGGCGAGGGTCACAGAGAGGCCCCAATACGCATGATGCATTCACACGATATTGTGTCGAATGTACGCGGAGGTAAACGTACAGCTTGGTGAGGAGGTGGTCTGTGGTGACTTGACGGATCTTGTCGTTTGGATCCAGCTCCCGGAGCATGGCCACCAGCTTTGTGACTGGCAATAATGGTGGAGGTTGGGGGAGGGGGAAGGGGTGAGTTGATCGTTGGTGAGAACAAGGCGGATCTGCAACACACCAGGGATTCACGCAAGTGCACAGCGGACAGGCGGCACTCACTTTTGCCTGCCAAGCGGTTGTATCTAGACGCGGCATAAGGAGTGGAGCGTGGGCGTGTTTGTGCGATTGTGAGTGAGTGTGTGTGTGTGTGTTTGCGTGGTTGTGCGTTTGCGCTTGGAGCGCAACAAAACGCAACTCCCCCACGCACAAGAACACAAGAGCACAAGCAGGCACACAGCCACACACATGCATGCACACAAAAACACACACACCCCTTAAAGACGCACTTTGTGTAGTCCTCGCGGTTCTGAATGTGGTAACGACGCATAATCTCTCCCGCGCGGAGCTTCTTGTCATAGAAGTCCACCTTCCTCAGTAGCTTCTTCTCATGATGCCTGAGTTTCCTCATCGTGAGCCGTCTGCGTCAACCGCGATAGGTGGTGTGGTGGTGGTCTTGGCAGCAGCGCAACGTGCTTCTCGTCTTCCTTCTGGTTGCCTCGTGGGTAAATGTCAAGTTTGACTTTATGTTGACCCGCAAAGGCAAAATTGACTTTACACAGCAACCAATACACAGCAAAGTCCCAGCACACCATTCCATCCACCACATCCATTGTCCTATTGTCGGCAGCGAGCAGTATTGACAAGGGCAGCGAACAAGAAGGAAGAAGCGTCATGGCGTCAAGCACAGACCCATACTTTGTCGTGAAGGAGTACGCTTGTTTTGAATCTAATGCCTTTGCAATGCGGTTGCCTTTCTCCACGTTCTATGCGAGTTTGTGGTGTTTGTATTGATTTGAACCAGCTGGCTGTTGGTTCGAGATGCTTGACCATGCTCCTTGTGTGATGAACGCTGCTGCTTTCGCTCACGCACACGCATACACGCACACGCACGCACGCACACGCACGCACGCACATATGCACACACACGCACACACGCACACACACACGCACACACGCACACACACACACGCACACACGCACACACGCACGCTCACGTTCCTAGGGAAGTGGAAAACTCGATTGCCAATGCAGAGCGGTTGTATGCAAGATGGCAGCGCATGTTCACGTCGCGGTCGGCAGATGACGCAGAATTCAAGCACACCACGGAACAGCTCAAGACCAACATCAAGAGCATCGAATGGGACCTTGAAGA
>NW_004457740.1:1833177-1835677 GCF_000188695.1 Salpingoeca rosetta | reverse complement strand
TGCCACTTCAACGGCTGAGAAACGCGCCACCCGCTCATATCGTCAGCGCACCCGTGATACCGAAAACTACGGCGAAGATGATGGTGGTGATGGTGCTCGTGGCATCAGGCGTGACGAGGACAAGGAGGAGCGACACCACGACCGCGACCGCAACCGCGACCGCGATCGTGACCGAGGCAGAGATGGGGACGCAGGGCGAGACAGGGACAGAGGCAGCTACGATGACCGCGATAGGGACAGGCAAAGGGACAGCCGGAGAAGCAGGGATAGGGATGATCGGCGCAGCAGCCAAAGCAGGAGCAGAAGCAGGGGCAGGAGCCGGTGGGATGACGAGGGTGATCATTCACGGCGCGGACGTGATTACAGAAGCATCAGCAGGGACCGTGACCGTGATCGTGATCGTCACCGCACACCACCTCGCGTGCACATTCGCCCGTCCGATGAGCCGGTCGAGCGGGACGACAAAGGGTATGCGAAGCCTCCGCGATTCGTGCCAAAGGCAAGCAAAGGCGCCGCACTGCGCACCCGCACGCGCGTGATTGCAGACACGGACGACCGCGTGGCCACGCCCGTCCGCGACGAGGTGTATGCGCGCCACCGCGATGCCCGACCCGCAGCCGGTGGTCTGTACAGCAAACCATCGTCGACGCGACAGGGCGGGCGGCGCGGTGGCCTTGGTCGTGATGACGACGACTATCAGCCCCGCATCAGCCGCGGTCGCCGCTGGTCGGAGTCGCCCCGCCCGCGCAGTGCACGACCGGAGAGGTGAGCTTGTGTGTGTGTGTGTGTGTGTGTGTGTGTGTGTGTGTGTGTGTGTGTGTGTGTGTGTGTGTGTGTGTGTGTGTTTGTGCGCGTATGTGTGTGTGTGTGTGTGTTATGTGTGTGTTATGTGTGTGTGTGTGTCGCAACTCGCCACGTACACCAACCTGCCGGCCTGCCCACCCTGGTTTCTCATGCACCACCAACTGCACTTCGATCCTGCGCCATAACCCTCCTCCACATGGCCCCCGCTGCCAGCACGCCCGAGATGTACAAGTCGACGCCGATTGAGCGGCCGTCATATCGCGACGCAAAGTGGGCTGCATCGCCAGCACCAGCAGACAAAACAACAACAGCAGCGGGCAAAGCGACAGCAGCAGGTGGGGAGGGGCAGCAGCCAGCGGCGTATCTTGACGATGACGACATCACGTTTATGAACGAAGAGGACCGGCTGCAGTGGGAGGCGGACCAGGAGGAGATTGACCGCTCGTGGTACCACATGGACGCAACACACGACGACGACTACAACCCCTTTGCGGGCATGGAGTCATACGCTGCCCAGAAGGAAGCAACCGTCAAGAAAGTTGCAAAGGTGCACAACTATTGATGGCATGTGGGGCGTTTGTGTATGTGTGTATGTGTGGGTGTTTGTTTGTGTCTTTGCATGTGTAGATGTGTGTAGATGTGTGCAAGTCTAGCACAGATGTGTGCGTCCATGGGAACACGCGTGCATGCTGCTTTGACCATTGTCACAACCTCACGCCCGCCCCGAACCGACATGACCACATCAACAACACCATAACTGCTTGGCTGCAGGAGGACCGCGTGACGGCGTTTCAGCGGCAGCGCAATGCGGACCAGGACCGCTGGGAACGCAACCGAATGCTGCAAAGCGGTGCTGTGCACGCAACCTCTGCCGACGATGACATGGAGGATGATGAGGAAGGCAAGCTGCACATCCTCATCCACCACACCGTGCCGCCGTTCCTTGATGGCCGGCTCAAGTTGAGCAAGCAGCCCGAGCCCGTTGTTCCCGTCCGCGACGTCACCTCAGACTTTGCCATCCTCGCAAAGAAGGGCTCCCAGCTGGTGCGCATCTTGTGTTGCGTTGTGTTGTATGTGTGTGTGTGTGTGTTGTGTGTTGTGTGTTGTGTGTTGTGTGTGTGTGTGTTTGGAACAGCATGTGTGTGTGTGTGCTTGTGCTGTCAATTTGCCGGTGCTTCGCTTGCCAATGGCACCAGGGTTCACCCATGCCCACCGCCATCGCCATCAACGGATACCGCCTCTGTCTCATCAGGTCCGCCGGGAGCGCGAGAAGCAGGAGGCGATTCGATCGCAGAAGAAAGAGTGGAATCTCGCCGGCACCAAGCTGGGAAACATCATGGGCGTCAAGGAGAAGAAGGAGGAGTCAGGCATGCCCCATGCAGAGCACGGTGCGGTGTTGGGTTGCGTGTCTGTGCATGTCTGTCTGTGTGTCTGTATGTGTGTCTGTGTAACTGCGCGTGCGTGTGCCTCTGTGTCTTGTCTCTGTGAGCGTCTGTGAGTATGTGCTTGTGCTTTGATTTGTGAACATCTGTGCATGTGTTCGTGTTTCGCGACTCGTTGATCGGCGTGGTCTTCAGCGTGAAAGTCAACATTCTTTCATCTCACGTTACGCGCATGCGCTTGATGACCCATAACCCAGGCGATGATTACAAGTCTGACTCGCAATTCAAGGAGCACATGAAGGAGAAATCGCAGG
>NW_004457740.1:1810677-1825677 GCF_000188695.1 Salpingoeca rosetta | reverse complement strand
TGCGCACACATTTTGCGCTGTCTCCGGCACCCCGCGTCATCTCGCCTTATCAGAGGTGCTGACCACCTGCGCGAATGACTTGCTCGTTGCGTTGCGGCTGTGGGTGTGCTGTGGGTGTGCTTGTCGTGCGGCGAGAGCGCGCATACAAACCCAAACAAACCAGGGCCTCGTTTTGCTGCTGCATGCATGCGTCGTTCCTCCCTCACGTCAGTCGGTCATTAACATCGTCGTCGCCGCCATCACCAACTTGCTTGTCATTGTATTGTCGCATTTACAGCACAACAACTTCCGGTCTTCTTCTTCGTTTGCTGCTCCACTATCCAGAAGAACAACGCAGACATGTCCAAGGTGTTCCACCTCAACCTCAGCACCTGCGGCCTTGGCTTCACCATCGCCGGTGGTGTCGACGCCCCTCTGGAGGATGGTATGTTTGTTTTCTCCTGTGTCTATGTGTGTGTGTGTGCATGTGTGCGTATGTATGTGTGTATGTATGTATGTGTGTGTGCGTGTGTGTCTGTGTGTGCGTGTGCGTGTGCGTGTGCATCCGCCCTCACGCGTAAGCACACGTGCACTCGCCCCCAACTCACCCGCACGCCCTTCTCTCTCAACTCTCTCAGGTTCGACGGCCATTGTGGTTCGCGACATCCACGAGTGTGGCGCTGCACGCAAGGCCGGCCTCCATGTTGGCGACAAGCTCATCTCCGTCAACCACAAGCCGCTTGTCAACGTCACTCACCAGGATGCTGTTGAGCTCATCAAGGACGCCATCCCTTCCCAGGTGCGCACATTCACGCCGTGTATGTGTGTGTGTGTGTGTGTGCTCTGTGTCACGTTGTTTCTTGGCTTGTTTCCTGCTTCGTTTTCCAAGAACACACTCACACACGCATCCAACTCCCTCTCCACTCCCTGTCCACTTCCCTCCCCTCTCTCGTCAATACGCTCGTTAGCACGTGACGCTTGAGGTGGATCGCGCAAACATGATGTCTGACGTCACCGTGGACAAGGGCGACGGCGCAGCGGCCGACCGCCTGACCCTTGCTCGCAAGGCCTTTGAGGCGCATGACCCCGAGCTGTCTCGCCTGGCCCACGAGCTTGGCGCAGCGCCAGAGCGTCACCAGACCGAAGCCGGCCAGTACGTCAAGGCTGCTGTGTTTGGTGGCATGGATGGCATTGTCACCACGTTTGCCGTCGTCGCCTCTGTCAACGGTGCCGACCTCGCAACTGGCGTCGTCATCATCATGGTGTGTGTGTGTGTGTGTGTGTGTGTGTGTGTGTGTGTGTGTGTGTGTGTGTGTGTGCTTTGTGCCTTTGCGCGCGCGTGTGTTTGCTTGCTTGCATGCTTGTTCGCATGCATGCTTGTTCGCTGGCTTTTGTGTTCGTCTCCACCCCAAACCTCAGTCCCCAATTTCTTTCTTACCTCACACCTCGATCCCAACTCCTCGCACCCACCCAACACCGCACGCCAGGGCTTTGCCAACCTGATTGCTGACGGCATCTCCATGGGCATGGGCGAGTTCATGAGCGCCCTGTCCGAGTCCCAGTACACTCTCTCGGAGCGCGTGCGCGAGGAGTGGGAGTTTGACCACAACCCGGAAGGCGAGATCAAGGAGATGGTGGACCTGTACATGGAGAAGGGCTTCTCCGAGGAGGAGGCGACACAGATTATGACCATCATGGCAAAGCACCGCGAATTCTTCATTGACCACATGATGGTGGAGGAGCTCGGTCTGATGCCACCGGACGAAGGCGAATCCCCCGCAAAGAACGGCCTCGTCATGTTCCTCTCCTTTGTCGCCTTTGGCCTCGTCCCTCTCCTTTGTAAGTGCTGACACACAATTCGTGCATGCGTGAGCCGGGCGTGCCGCGTTTCGCCTGCGCCTGCTGCATGTGCACTATTCCAATCTGGAGTGCCGTCTCGTTCTCTCCCCCAACTACACAGAATGTGCTTTCGTTTCCCTCACTTTTCACCACCCTCTTCTCTATTCTCACCTGCCATCCTTGCCTCCTCATTTCACGTGGTGTCTGTGCGCCTGTGTGTGTGTGTGTGTGTGCGCCTGTGTGTGTGTGTGTGTGTGTGTGTGTGTGTGTGTGTGTGTGTGTGTGTGTGTGCAGCGTACCTTGCCCTCAGCACCGTCGACTTTGGCAGCAACAAGAGCGACGCCCTGTTTGGCATTGCCTGCGCCATGACCGCTGTTGCCCTGTTCATCCTCGGTGCTGTCAAGAGCCGCTTCTCCACCCAGTCCTGGTACATGTCGGGCTTCTCCGTCGTCATCAACGGCGCCGTCTCCGCTGGCGCCGCCTACCTCGTCGGCCTCGGGTGCGTATCTTGGGCCATCTCTGCATGCTTTCGCGTCAATGCACTCTGCTGTGCTTGGTTTTTTTTTTTTTTTGCGCGCGCGTGTGATTGTGTTGTAATTTTATGTGTGTGTGTGTGTGTTTACGTGCGTTGCTTGTATGAACGTGAGGAAACGTTTCTGTGTGTGCTTTTGTTTGCCGATGTGCACATGCACGCATCACAAACTAGTGAGCACGTGTTTTTCTTGAACGTGAACCAATGCTAACGTCCCGTCTCCCCTCACCGCCTCACAACCTTGCCACCATGCATCTTCAGTCTTGAGAACCTCGTGAGCTTGAACGATTGCCCATGAGCGAAGCAATGCCCCAACGTCAACCGTGCATCCATATCCACATTGCTTTTGGTTTCCCCTTTCGCTTACATCTCAGCCAGACCCTGTTTCCTTGAATTTTTTTTTTTTTTTTGGTTTTGGCCCCCATTTCTTCCTGACTCTCCTTTATTCTGGAACCTTTTCTTGTTTGAACTGCCCCTTGATGTTTGTCTTTGTGCCACTCCTCTTGATGCGTGGGCATGCACCCACCCACCCAATACATGCACATCGTTTCCCTTTGTCTCCCTCAGTCTTCTTTTCCTGTTTTGTATTATGAAAAGTAACAACCACACTTCGTCCATCTGTCGTTTGGCTGTTTGTTGGTTGGGTGCTTGTTCTCCCAACTGTGCTGTGTGCTGCGTTGTGTGCTCAGTTTTGGTTTATCGAGACAGGAGCACGCAAGCCCTTGTTCCAACCGTGCGCACGGAACACACCCTCACGAATTACACAGCAACACACGATATCACTCGCAGGGCAAAGAGAAAAGGAAGCGAACCAAACTGTGAAGAAGGAACAAAGAAAGAACACGTGCGAAGAGAGAAACGAGCATGAAAACACACACGCACACACACACACACACACACACAACCTATCATCAAGCAATGTGCAGAAAGCAAAACCAAAAAGGAGGAGAGGTTTGGGTGGACGAGTTGATGACAAACGACAACAAACCGACAACAGGCCACAGTTGAAAATGATGCGATGGCGAGCGCACACCAGCCTTGGCACAAACGCGAGTGTCAACATGACACAACACCACTCCCCTCCCCTCTTCCAAAATGCGGCACAACCATGTTCAGCGCGTGCGGCACATCAGCACGACGCCGTGAACAGGTGCTCAACGCTGTCCGTGTTCAAGTGGAGGACAAGCTGGCGCACAAACTGCATCTCCTTCTTGGTGTTGTTGAAGATGACAAGCGGGTCGTCGCTCGGGCAGCGCAGGAAGTTTGGTGCCCACACCATCGCCAAGTTGTCGTACGTCATCTTCGTGTGCGCGTGGTTCTCCGGTCGCCCAACCAACTGGACAGGTAAGGGTGTACACAAGGACGTTGTTGGGGCGAGAAGAGAGGGGGGGTGTGAGTGAGTTGCTTAAGGAAGGCAGGGTATCACATGCTGCCCACATATGCGTGCGCAAACGCACAAAGGTCACACACACACACACACACACACACACACACACACACACACACACACACACACAGGACGCACGCACACAGCAATACACACCTGAAGGAAGCGGGTGATGAAGAGGACAATGTTCTTGTTGACTGAGGGAAGCTTATCAACCACAGCAACAGCCTTGGCTGAGTCCTGGCTCGCCGCCACACACTCATCGTACAAGTCCTCGGGAACAATTGGGTCGGTCAGCTCTCGGAACCAGAGCTTGAGGGTCGAGGCCGGCACGTGCGGGTCGTGCAGGTTGCTCGGCGCCTGCCCGCGGTCCATCTGCAGCTTCAGCGCATTCACAGCGTCAATGTCGCCAGGTACCCTGTGTTCACGGATGGACACGCGCATCGGTGAAGGCGTTCCAAGACGCATGTGTTGCCGTTGTTGCGTGAGATGCCGTGGAGAGCATTTGTTCAGCGACACGAACACACGCGCACAGAGAAAGAAAGGCGGGCAGACAAATCGAAAAAAACATCACATGTCGACACAAGCACACACACATGGACACGTGCACGCCCACACAAATCACACACACACACAAATCACACAAGAATCACACGCCCAAGCACACGCCCAAGCACACGCCCAAGCACACGCCCCCAAGCACGCAAGTGTACCTGAAGATGCCCTCTGTGTGTGTGCCGCCAAGCTCGAGGACGGCGTTGGAGAGGACCTGCAGCACGCGCGGGATGGACAGCTCGGGGTGCGTCTCATACTGCAGCGCCATAATCTCATCCAGGCTCGACCCAAACACAGACGGGTTGCGCAGCTTGCGCTGGAATGGCGTGTGCGTTGGTGTGTGTGTGTGTGTGTGTGTGTGTGTGTGTGTGTGTGTGTGTGTGTGTGTGTGTGCGCAGGCGTGCAAGGACGTGGATGAGGAGATGAACAGGGAGGAGTGACTGATAGTACTCTGCGCAACTACAAGCAGCAGGTATAGCAGCTAGAGGCAGGTACAGCAACAAGTAGCGAGCGACGCGCGACGTGGCTCACCGCTGCGTTTTCAATGTCGTCCTCTGACGGCTGCTGTGCGCCCTGCTTGCGTCCCGTCTTGGCTATTCTGATGAGCCGCTTGAAGCACGCCTCGCTCAGCACACCAATGTCCCCTGGCTGGTCCTCAATGTGTCGTGCGATATACCCCTTGAGGTACGTGAAAAACTTGGTCGTGGGTGGGAAAAAGTTGAGCGCAATTCCCATCAGCTCCCAGCCGCGCTCACAACTGTCCCTGTTGTGTGTGTTTATTTGTGTGTGTGTGTGTGTGTGTGTGTGTGTGTGTGTGTGTGTGTGTGTGTGTGTGTGTGTGTGTGTGTGTGTGTGTGTGTGTAGGTGGGTGGGTGGGTGGGTGCGTTAGACATGAATGGTGTGTATCATACACGTGAACACCATGAATGAGTACACACGTGCATTGTGTAACGGCTCCACTCAAAGCAACTGTGAATGTATGCCCTTGCAGACAGTTGTGCTGATGTATTGCTGACAAATACGCCAGGTGCGACCATCCCACAGCACTTACAGCTTTGTGTTCCCCGTTGTCTGTTTGCAGAGCTGCACGAAAAATTCGTCTCTGAGGCGGGCGTCAGACTCGTCCCAGCACATGGACATAATCTCCTTCGCGACCGCATACGGCGTGCGCCCTAAACACAGCAGCAGTCATTGTTGTGGTGGTGGTGCAATGTGGTTGTGAGTCAGGCAAGCCTAAGGAGCAGCAGTCACAAGGGCAGCACAACGCACGTTCGCACCGCGCACACAATCACATGCACACATACACACATGCATACATACGCACACGAACAATCACAGGCATTCACACACGCATGCACACACGCACACGAACAATCGCATGCACGCACGCTCTGAGAACACTGAAGACGCACAAGTAGCCAAACCAGTACACACACACTCTCTCTCTTACACCCCGAACACATTGGACGCACCTTTTGCGTTTCTGTCGCCCATGTACATCTGTGAGAGCTTGAACATCTCCAGCGCCTGCCGCTTGTGTTCCTTCTTCAGGGTGAGCAGCATCGGCCTCGGTATTGCGCTCGGGGACCACGACAGCATGTTGTGCAGCGATACTTTCCTGCGGAAGAGGCCCTTCTTGTGTGTAGCCAGGTTGTGTTTGAACGTCTTGAGATCTGGCGAGCTGCTGGCAACCTCGGAGTAGTCCATGGCCGGCGCTGTCAGGAGACACCACCAGCAACAGCGGCAGCAGTGGTGGCAGTAGTGGCAGTGGTGATGAGGAGGGGAGGGGCGGGGAAGCACAAGGATGAGTTTCAAATTCAGCGAACGAGCGGTGCACATGCAAGCGCAATGACTGGAACAGGTTGTGAAGAGGTTGTGAGTGGGCAACACGGCCATGAGGGCCCGTAGAACGACGTATGAACAGGGTCACCACAGTTAGACAGGTTCATAGCAACATACGCTTTGGTGGCTTTGGTGGTTGTGCACCGCCTGGCTGGTGCTGTTGTTGTGTGTTTGGCTGTTGCGCTTGCATGATGATTTGCGACTTGCGCTTTGCAGCGACGGGCGGGCCCTGTGAACTGCGGCGTGATGCTGTTGTGGGAGCAGCTTGCTGCTGTACGTGCTGCGCCTGCTGTGCTTGTGTTTGTGCTTCCTGCCCTGTTGCAGTGCCTCTGCGCGACTGACCTTCCTCCTTCTCCACGATTTGTCGTTGTGTCTCCTGCGAACCAGCGTGGTCGCATAACAGGGTGATTGGCGAGCATGCGTGTGTGTGTGTGTGTGTGTGTGTGTGTGTGTGTGTGTGTGTGTGTGTGTGTGTGTGTGTGTGTGTGTGACAGAGAGAGTGTGTGTGTGAGGGTGTGTGTGACGGAGTGTGTGTGAGGGTGTGTGTGACGGAGTGTGTGTGTGTGTGTGTAGGTGTGTGTGTGTGTGTGTGTGTGTGTGTGTGTGTGTGTGTGAGGACACGGCACGCGTGAGCGTGTGCATGTTGTATCCACCTCGCCTACACACGCACACATGCACGCACACAACGCAGGTGTTAGGAAATGCACGTACCTGGAGCTTGGCAAGCGGCACAATGTCACCATGCTGGGGCCGATCCCAGACTGTGACCTTGGTTGTGGCATTGTAGTAGTATGCACGGCCAGAGTTTGCATCCTTCAACTCCCACCATTGATCCTCAGAGCAGGGTTTACTGCGGGGCAGAGTCACAGAAGAGGGGTGAGTGCGCTACACGTCAACCGCGTGCAGGACTGCTGTTGTCCGACACACGCATAAACCAGCACCAAACTCGCACACACACAACCCACAATGCATACACACATGCACACACACAAACATGTACACGACACGCAGACACGCACACACACACACACATGCACACGACACGCACACCCGCCCGCTTGGAAGAGAGCGGCTTACAAGCTGGCGCCAGCTGGCGGTTTCCACAGGCATTCGCCAGACGTTGTGTTGGCATACACCTTCCGCCCCGAGCTGGGCTCGATGATCTCGACCCAGCTGTGTGGCTTGTCCCTGTGGCAAAACACAAGAATCCAAAGGGCGGTGAGGCTCGTGCGGCTGGCAGGTGAGGCGTGCTGTACTGACAGCCACGGCCTACAAGGAAGGGATCCAAACAAGAGACACAGCTCCCACCCACAGTGTCAACACCAACCAAAACACACCGCGCGCAGCACCACCACGCAAACAACTGCTACGACTCACGATTCCATTGCGTGCTGTGTGTGATGTGATGTGTGCTAGGTGCACGTGTGTGTGTGTGTGCTAGGTGTACGTGTGTGTGTGTGTGTGTGTGTGTGTGTGTGTGTGTTTGAGAGTGTCCCAAACAAGATGGGGTGGATGGAGGTGGAGGGGTGTGGATGTTGTTGTTGTTGTTGTTGGCCCAATCTCAGCAGCGAGCGAGCGTCAGCCAGTCAGCCCAGTTGTCGTGGTGGATAGAGCGCCAACGCCAGAGTGCGTCCCTGCGGAAATCTGCCGGAAGACTTCAGCACAAATCTTGGAATTTTCTGGCAGGCCACAACACCACAAGTTAAACCGGAAAAGAACCCCAAACACTGCAAGCGCGAAGCAGCGAGCAAACGCACCAACCAAGACAGAGACACGTTGCTGCACACCACGTCTCATTCACCCCACATCCAAGACACAGCCAAACCAACAATAATACTCTTCTGACTGAGAGCGTTGCCACGCGCGTCTTCCCAAAGCACACGTTAGCAGCCATGGCCAAGTGGGGAGAAGGGGACCCGCGCTGGATTGTCGAGGAGCGTCCAGACGTCGCAAACGTCAACAACTGGCATTGGTGAGCCCCAGGGGCGGGTGGGGTGATTGTGTTTGGAATGTGAGACTGCGCGGCCCTATGTGTGTGTGTGTGTGTGTGTGTGTGTGTGTGTGTGTGTGTGTGTGTGTGTGTGTGTGTGTGTGTGTGTGTGTGTACGTGTGTGGGTGTGTGTACGTGTGTGTACGTGTGTGGGTGTGGGTGTCGTGTCGTGTGTGGGTATGTGTGTGTGCACTTTGTTGCTTGTAAGCCGCTTGCGCCCTCTATCGTGTGTACCGTGCACCAGTTCACTCAACGTGTTTGGCTGCACGCTGCTGCTGCCGGTAGGACGGAGAAGAACGCCACACCTTGGTCCAGGCAGTTTCTGCAACAGGAGCTCAATGGGCTGGAGGTCTCCTCGGATGCAGGCACCGTCACCTTCTCAGATGTCCAGGTCGAAGGTGAAGCCACCGCCAAGTACGTATTGCACACACACACACACACACACACACACACACACACACACACACACACACACACACACACACACACACACATTCACCCCACCGACCACACGTGTGTGTATGTGTAGTGTATGTGCATGTGCTGTCCGTGCTTCTGCTTGACCGCATGCTGCCCGTGCTTCTGCTTGACCGCAAACACATGTTCATGTGTTAATGTTGCTTCAGGACGCTTGTGCTTGCTTGCTGTCCACCTCGCTTGCGTTTTCTCACACTGAATCATGGTCACACACGCTCACTACAGCAACCGCAAGGCAAAGCTCATCTTCTTCTATGAGCTGGAGGTCTCCATGAAATGGAAAGGTTCGCTCCCTTGCCTGCAGCGGCTGCAGCTCTGCTCTTGCTGCAACACTTCCCCTCTTCCCATCTCACCTTTGTTGCTTCGGGTCCTCTTTCCCTTGTGTCTCACAACGGTTACCGCCTCCAAAATGGCTGCGCAGGCAAGACAGCGGATGGCAAGAGTGTAAGCGGCAAGTTCAAGGTGGAAAATCTCAGCGAAGAGTACACCCCGGATGAGTTTGAGGTGCGTGTATCCGCTTGAGATGGAGCGCAGACATGTGTCTACTTTGTGGTTCGTGCACAATATCTGCGTTTCGTGTGCACGTGCCTGCGTGTGCCCAGCCGGGCCCACATTGCTGTATCTTTGATGTTGTTGGCCTTCTTGTTGCCTTTTCCCTGTCTCTTTGCTCTTGTTTGTTTGCAAGCTACTGCTTCCTGCTGTCTTCTCCTCGCTCAGCCATAACGCTGGTGCTTGCACGCGTGCATGTGGTTTGCAATGTGTGTTGTGTGTGTATTCATGTGTGTGTCTGTGTGTGTATTCATGTCTGTGTGTGTGTGTGTGTTGTTTTCGGTTTTCTTCCCCAGTTTGAGGTGAACATGAGCAGCGAGGAGACGCCAGCGAGGCGGGCGGTGAAGGAGATGGTGCGCAAGGCCGGCGCCGAGGCCGTCAGGGCAAAACTCGACAAGTGGTACAAAGTGCGTATCCCGCTCACACGCATGACATCGCGTCATCAATGCACGCACACAAGCACATCCTTGCACATGCATTTTTTTTTGTTTTGCGTTACTATGTGAGAGTGTGAGCACCACTAACAGTGCTATCGCACTGCTTGGCCGTGTTGTAGGAGCTGCGCGTGGAGTTTACAAAGGGCATGATTCTCCCAACAAAGGCGAAGGTGTGTGTGTGTGTGTGTGTGTGTGTGTGTGTGTGTGTTGTGTGTGTGGTAGATTGCGTCAATGTCGTCTCAGCCCTGTGCCTGGGTTTGGTCGAGTGCACTCGTGTTTGCAGTGAAAATCCCAAGACAGCGGCCCCACTGCCCTCTATATGAGTCTCCTAACCCCTGTCACCTGTTTGCTTTGTCTCTGTGTGTGTGTGTGTGTGTGTGTGTGTGTGTGTGCAGCAGGCTACCCCGAGCGCGCCGACAAGTGGGGTGATCATCCACTCTGAGAAGAAGGACGCATCGTCCTCTGCTGTGGAAAAGAAGGAGAAGGAGGTGCAGCCGCGCGGGTCCTTTGAGATGGACGAGGAATTTCTCTGCAGCCCATCAGACCTCTTTCAGTGCTTTGTCGACGAAAACGTGCGTACACCCTTTCGCCTTGCATGTGTAGACTGCTGCTTCTTGGCTGGTGTTTGGGGCGGGAGGATGATGTGCGGTTGGTGCATGTTGTCTCTTGTTCATGATCCGTGCCCTCATCTCCTGGCAACAACCAACACACACACACACACACACACACACACACACACACACACACACACACACACACACACACACACACACACACAGCGGGTGAAGGCGTACACGCAGGCTGACGCGAGCATTGAGGCGAAGATGGGCGGTTCGTTTTCGCTCTTTGGTGGGAACGTCACGGGTGTCATCAAAGATCTGATTCCAAACGAGCGCATTGTGCAGGCCTGGCGCTTCAAGTCCTGGCCCGAAGGTGCGTGCGTGTGTGTGTGTGTGTGTGTGTGTGTGTGTGTGTGTGTGTGTGCGTCTGCCTGTGTGTGTGTGTCTGTCTGTCTGTGTTCTTGCTTCATTGGGTTTGCCTTACTGACTCTCATGTCACATCACCCATGATTCACAGGCATGTACTCTGAGGTGACAATGAAGTTTGTGCCCGGTGATGGCTGCACGCACCTCAAGCTCACACACAACAACATCCCCGACAGCGACCTGGAGCGAGCAAAGGTTTGCGTGTGTGTGTGTGTGTGTGTGTGTGTGTGTGTGTGTGTGTGTGTGTGTGTGTGTGCGTGCGTGTGTGTGTGTGTGTGTGTGTGTGTGTCTCCTTTCACCTGGTGTGCCGTTGTTCTGTCCCAGCTGGCGTTGACCGTACCGTGCTCGCTGACTCACTGTTTTGTCCCCGTTGCGTGCGTACACAGGAGGGCTGGAAGCGCCATCAGTTTGAGCGCATCAAGGGCATGTTTGGCTTCGGCACCTCGCTCGCTGGCCTCATGTGAACACCGCCCCGCGATGATCATGGCATGTGTGTGTGTGTGTATGTGTGTGTGTGTGTGTGCACGGGTGTGCACTGCATACCACGCTGGTATCTGTGTCACTTGTCATTGCTGTCGCCGTTTCGCCTCGTTGTGCTTTGCTTGCTGGCTTGCTTGCTTGTTGTCATGTCACGATACTCGTCGTAGTTGGTTCGGTGTACTGGAAGAATACAACCTCTTTGAGATGCAGCTAGTGAGCGACTACGAAGCAGGGCAGTAGAAGTGAAAGGAGAGGCTGGAGTACAGGTGGAAAGACGAGGTGGGGAGGGAACAGGCGGGAACAGCGGTGGCGTCTGGCCTGCAGACGAGAGAACGCAAATGTGGAAAGGGAACAGGCGGCAGGGGATGGACACTGCATGTGGCTATGAAGGAACTGATAAGAGGGACACTGACACGGAGAGGCACGCACGCACAGGTACAACGGAGAGGTCACAGCACACACGCATGAGTGCACACACACACACACACACACACACACACACAACTGTGCACAGATGCACGCATGCAACACACACGCACAGACACATGCACACAGACACATGCACACAGACACACACACACATGCACGCACACACATACACACATGCACGCACACACATGCACACACACACACACACACGTGTGACCTCGATTGCCAACCCTGACTATGAGCGGCTGCTTTACACCGTCAACGTGGTGAGCGCAGTGTCTTCAAGACAGTGTGGGTGGGGGGGGGAGGGCAGCACGCCAGATGTGTCAACTCATCGTCGCATGGCGTGCTGCGGTGCTGCTGTGCTGCGGTGCTGCGGTGCGGGCGTGCTTGTGCTGTGCGGTGCTCAGGCGAGGACGGACCGCGGCTCGCAGGGCACGTGTGGCGGGCACAGGTGGCACGCGCCCGAGTAGCAGAGCAGGGCCAGGATGACGACGAAGATGGTCAGGCAGCGGTAGCACACATTCTCAATGTACACGAGGTAGGCAATGAGCAAGAGGATGAGCTCTTTAGGAATGAGGCCGCCGGCTTGCGGGGACGCCACCAGCCATGCAGGCAGCATCAACACCAAGCACATCATGGTTGCAGATTGCCTTGTTTGTTGCTGTTGTCTCTTTTGTGTGTGGTTTTGGTGCGGAAGTGAGACGTGGTTTGGTGCGTGTTGACGTTGTGGTGTTGGGATGTGATTGATGTGATGCGACTCTTGGCGTGTTGGTGCTCCATTTCATGTCACGTTGACGACAGGTGTTGTCGTGATGAGAGTGGACTTGGGGAAGCGTGGACCGAAACAAGCCATTTGTGTGTCATACAAACAGCAACAGCCTTGACAGGACAAGACAGCGACAGCGACAGCGACAGGACGACACACAAAGCAGGTCGGTTGATGGGTGAACAGGTGCTGGTGCAGGTGAACAAGGGAGGGGTGTTGAACGCAGCAAGGGTACGGGCAAGAAGCCGCGGTCCTGGCTCGCCGGCCATCTTGCTTGGTTTGGTTTAGTCGAGGCGAATGCCGCCAAACTGGCCCGTGATGGCGACGACCATGTTGGTCACCGCCTGCAGCTGGGGACCGGCCTTGACGGTGTATTTGAGGTCCGTGTAGCCCCACCTGCGCACCCATCACACGCGGAAGGGGGGGGAAGAACACGTCGCAATCGGGTGTGTTTGTTGATCAGCGCAATGAGGAAGGCAGGGAAGGCATGTGCAAAACCGACGAGAAGCGAAGAGGACATGTGCAACATGGAACAACATGGAACGTAATGCTGTGCCGCAAACGTGTGCGCAAAACAGCGAGAGGGGGGAGAGAGGAGGCATGCATGCGATCAATCAAGCAAGCAACCAAGCAAGCAACCAAGCAGGTCAGGGGCAGACATGCGTGCAACCAAAGAACGCCTTTCAGATACAAAACGAAACAGGCGTCCTCAAGTGCACAAGACGGAGGCAACGCACCAGTCAAAGCAGCCTTGTGGATTCTCCGGCATCATCATGGACTTCTTCACCTAGTGCATGAAGAGCAAGCAAGGGACAACAATTGAAAAGCGGATGGAGCGACGAACGCATTAGTTTGCCATGAGCGCACCCTCAAGATGAAGCAATGGTGTGGCAGCAGGTGGCACTTGTTGAGATCACACGCACAGAAGCGCATACATATTCAGACAGAGACGGTCGCAGACGCAAAGAAGCACAACACGCAGTAGTGACAGAGGCAGAGGTAGAGATGCACAACGAGACTTGCACACAGACGTGCACATGCACACGCACACATGCACACGCACGCACGCACGCACACACACACACAGTACCTGTGGGTAGAGGATGACGAGGTTGTTGGTTTCGGCGTACTCGTTGAGACCGTTGTGGACGACAAACTCCTCGCCAATGGTGCCAATGTCCTGGTTGCAGCCATGGAAGGTGACAACGAGACGGCACTTGGTGCCGCTGGAGCACTGGCGCGGAATGTACGCAAACCCGGCCTCGCCAAAGCTGATGTGGCCGGGGCTACCGGTCTTGACATACTGGGACTGCTCGAAGCGCAGCATGTTGCCGGGAACAAAGGTGCCTGCGGGCTTGATGTTGCCGTCGTAGATGTGGTTGAGGAAGTCGCCCACGGCGTCGAAGCTGCAGTTGTTGATGTACGGGTCGCCCAGGAAGTCGCACGAGTGGCCATACGTGGTGGTGATCCAGGCGTGCTCCGCAGGGTAGCTGTCGATGTACTTGATGTTGCTGGTGTTGTTCACGAAGCGCTCGTAGAACTCCTTTGTCTTCTCAACAACGCCGGACTTGACAACCGTGTCGCGCTTGCCCGTCCAGATCCAGACCTTGTCCCCGCTCATGTTGGAGGTGTCGTCGATGGCGTTGAGTGTTGCCGCGGTCTTTGCGGCCTGGACCAGCTTGTCCACCTGGATCAGCATGGGCTCCTTCATGCAGTTCATCAGGGCGGCTTCCATGTTGGCGTGGGCGCAGTCGTACGGTGGGCCGGCAAAGATGGCCGCCCCCACAAGGTTCGAGCTGTGCGCAACATGGAACTGGGATGCAAACGCTCCACCAGCACTGATGCCTGGCCAGTGAAAAAAAGAAAAAAGAAAAAAAAAAAGCAGGTGGGCGGTGGATGTGAACGCGCGCGTAGATGTGAACGCGCGCGTGAATGAGAACGCGCGCGTGAATGAGAACGCGCGAAGATGTGAGCACACGCACGAGCACACGAGCACACGCACGAGCACAAACACAAGCGCGCACAAAGCACACACACAAAGCACACACGAAGCGTACACAAGCAGGACGCTGCACTTTTTCGCTTTGTGGCTCACCAGCAACAGAGATGGCGTCAATGTCGATGTTCAGGCGAGGGAGAGGATCGGCAAGAGCTGCAGTGCTGCCCACTGCCAGCACACACGCAATCGCAAACCACTGGCCACTCATATTGGGTATCGGCGCAACAGCAAACAACAAACAACAGGCAGGACAGCTTCGAGCTTGGAAAATTAATGGACATCGTTTATGGAAAATCGATGGCGGGGAATGCACACAGCGAGGTGGCGGAGACGAGCGGAAGAATTGAGGCAACACACGACAACACACGACAACACACACACACACGCATACACACACATACACATACACACACATTGTCTAGCTGAGCAAGTAACGAATCAGGATGGCGCACACAGCGGCAACGGCAGCCCACGTGAGACCGCGCATCAGGTGGCCTTTTCGCCACTCTTCCAGCGCTGCCTCGTCCATTTCCTCGCCGTCATCCTCGTCCTCATCATCGCCGTTCCCAGGTTTGCTCGGATCAAGCGCAGAACCCATCATACGCTTGTACATTCTGCTCACAATTGCGCACGCGCGTGTGTGTGTGTATGTGTGTGTGTGTGTGTATGTGTGTGTAGGGGGGGGGTTAGGGGGGACAATACAGAGCCATCCGCATGAGCTAGGATCAAAGACGTTGTACGCATGCGCAT
>NW_004457740.1:1770677-1808177 GCF_000188695.1 Salpingoeca rosetta | reverse complement strand
CTTCTTCAGCAGGGCGCCTGTGCCCAGGATGTCCTCCCATTCTCCGTCATCGCCGCCACTACCATCGCCCACCTCAGCCACATCAACCACCTTGTCTTGATCGCTCGTCATCTTTGTTGCTTCCTTGCCGAAAGTTGTTGGAAATGCCAGCGCAATTTCTACAATCGAGGTGAAACAACAACAGCCACAACAACGGGCAATGGCTGGCAAGTGGACCAAGCTTCGGCTGGCTGCTGCGACAAGCAGCGTCTTCAACGACGTTGCTGAGATGCGTAAGCAAACGCTGAAGGAGGTAGGGGCTGCTTGCCTTGCCGTGCTTGCGCGCTGGCCTCAACCGCTGCCTGCAAATGCTCACATGCTGGTACACGCCCAACACATGTGCCACGGCTCACTGCACAACCTCACATCACCATGCATACCCGCGCATTCATTGTTTGTTCAGTGGGAGGAGATTCAGCAACAGGCAACGGCACGGAGACAGGCCATTGAAAGCGCAAAGCTCTTCAAAAGGTGTGTGTGTGTGTTGGGGGTGTGTGTATGCGTGAATGGTGCTCCGCCAACGTGCACTGACTTCACCACATGCACACACAACGCGCGTCCTGAAAGAAATGCGCGCCAAACCATTCATCCCGTGCAGAACTCTTCACCCGCAATGCGCCAAGACATGCAACCACCTACCTACCTTCACTCACATTTGCACACTCGCCCACACACACCGCAACCGTGACTCAGGTATCGGGACGAGGCCAACGATGCCCAGACCTGGATGGCGTCCCACCAAGAAGTTGCACAGGAAGACAACTACTCCGACCACAAAGACATTCAAGCCAAGATTCGGCTCCACGAGGTCTGCTCGCGAGCTATGCTTGTGGCTTCCAGTCGATGCCTCCTCACCCTTGCAGCTTTCATCACAGTTGTGGGAACAAGCACACATGCGATCACTCACACACACACACATACACACGACATCTACACGCACAATTACATGCGCACTCACATGCAAACACACACACAGGCGTTTGAGGCGGAGGTGAATGGGTTCCAGCAGACGATTAATGACCTGGCCAGCAACGCTAAGCACCTTGTTGAGGAAGGACACAGACCCGAGGACAAAGTCAAGCCCATCCAGGGTGAGAACAGCGACCACAGCCACTTCTTCCAGCAATCACATGCTTTCCTTGTCCTGACTGTGCTTCCTGCTGTGTGTGTGTGTGTGTGTGTGTGTGTGTGTGTGTGTGTTTGTGTGCAGGATGGGGATACACTTATGCTCACATTGCCACGATTGCATTCGTCACCCCGTCCAGACGCACTGGAACAGCAATTTGAGCACCTCGTTGCATTGACACAACAGAAGAAGTGGGTGAATTGTTTGCCTCTTGCAGCTGCTTTGAGGCTGCTGCTCGCCTGCATTCGCGTCCAATCGCCATGGGGACCTGCCATCCACTCCAATCACCGCACACATCCGCCACCCTACTCTCACGCGAGACAACACACGACCGTTACATGCCATGCCCGCACCACAGAGCGGCGCTGCTTGCGGCGCGAGACAGCACACAGGGCCTCTCTGCCTTCAACAGCCAGCACGGCGGCATCCTTGCCTGGTGCACAGAGACGACCGCCAGCCTCACGGCCGAGACGCAGCCAACGGATATTGCCAGTGCAGATGCGCTTCTCTCGCAGCACCAGCAGACCTGCGCCGAGGTCGAGGCACACCGTGCAAGGTACTGCCTACCTGTCTGTGTGGTGTGTGTGTGTGTGTGTCTGTGTGTGCGTGTGAAGAGAGTATGAATGTGTGTGTGTGCGTGTGAAGAGAGTATGAATGTGTGTGTGTGTGTGCGTGTGTGTGCGTGTGCGTGTTGGGGCTGGCATTCGTGTGCCGCATGCCATATCCTCACCCCCGCTGACGCTTTCTTCCTTCCTGCAGTGTGGACGCGGTGCTGTCGCTTGGGCAGCAGCTGATTGACGCCAACCATTACGCAAAGAGCGATGTTCAGCACGCCTGCGCGCACCTGCGCGAGGTACGTGCTGTCGTGTGGCAATGACTGTGCCTTTGCGTGGTGTTGATTGAAGCTGCACGTGCAACGCACACAGCTTACAGAACACACACGTACATGCACCTACCACACAACACAACACACGTGTGCGCGCGCACTTTTGTGCTGATGACGGGCATGTGCCACTCGTTCTGCTGCATGACTGCCCTCTTGTATGCGGCGTGTTTGAGCGTGGTAACACGGCGTCCAAGAGACCATCTTCTGCTGATTGCGAGTGCAAGCATCGTCTTCCCATGCACTGATTGTCCCGCAACTGCAGGTGTTCGAGGAAGTGTGTGCTCTTGCTGAGAAGAAACGTGTGTTCTTGCAGCAAGCACGCGCGTTCCACATCTTCCAGCAGCAAGCAGACGAGGTCTGTACGTGTGTGTGTGTGTGTGTGTGTGTGTGTGCGTGTGTGCGCGTGTGTATGTTTTTGAGCGTGCACACGCTTGGGTATCACAAGCAGCAGAGTACCCAGTCCCTCCTTCACAGAACAACGTGCCCCTGCTCCTGTGTGTGTGTGTGTGTGTGTGTGTGTGTGTGTGTGTGTGTGTGTGCGTGCGTGTGCGTGTGCGTGTGCGTGTGTGTGTGTGTGTGTGTGTGTGTGTGTGTGTGTGTGTGTGTGTGTTTTCAGATTGAAGACTGGTTGGACGCGCAAGAAACAGCGGTGGCTGCGCTCGGGCTTGGGGCGACGATTGCAGAAGTGCTCTCCCTGCAGAAGAAGCACGGTCAGTCCACCGATTCCATGATGATGATGGCCACATTAGCTGCGTTGTTATCTTGCCCTTGTCTCCTACTCCTTCCAACACATCCCATGATCCCATGCACAAGTCCGCGTGCCACCACTATGTGTATCTGACCACCTCGATCGGATCATCTCACGACAACATCACATCATGTATGCGGCGATTCACAGCGTCGCTGCTCAAACAGATTGCTGCGCAGCGCGAGAAAATGAAAACACTCGCAGCGCAGGTGTGTGTTGTATGTAGGTGGGTGACTGGGTGCATATGACTGTGAGTGTGTGTATGTGTGTGAGACTGAGTCTGCATGTGTGTGCATGCAGGCGCTCGTGACGTACAGGAGAGAGGCAGGTTGACATGTTGGCTTGAGTGATCATGTGCGGACTTGAATGTTCATAGGCACACGCTGATTTCAGGTTGAGCAAGCACGAGCAGACGAGCACTACAACTTGGATGCGTTCACCACGCGCCAGTGAGTTGAAGCACACCTCTGCCTTTACGCACAGCTGTGACGGTGGCGTGTGCCGCTGCGTCGCGTGCAATCTCCTGACAAACCCCATACCACCACACTCGCTACTTGTCGACTATTACCTTCACAATCACACAATCACACAAACACAAACATGAACAACCCCCAACCTGTACGCACCCCAACCACAACTGTCCACATGATGACGTCACATCAACGCACAACTGCAACCCCCCCCCCCCCAATTCACATGACACCGACACATATTTCACACCGCCACGTCACCCCCCCCCCCCCAATCACGCCACCATGCCGCCCTCAGTGCCGAGCTGGAGGAGCGCCGGAGTGCATTTGTTGCCATTGCCGACACGCGCACGCAGCGGCTGGCGTCGTCGTTGGATGGGCTGCAGCTTGAGCGGGACATGCAGGAGGCGCTCGAGTACATGGCGGGCAAGTGGCGGTTTGCAGACGACGAGGCATACGCAGAGCCAGCCAACCTCTCCGGGAAACTCAAAAAGTTTGAGGTGCAAAAAGAACAACAAGCGGTGGAACTATGCATACATGTGTGCGATTTGTTCCTCTGTGTGTATATCTGTGCGTTGGTGCACAAGGACATTTGTGGCAAGCAACCTGCCGTTGTGCATTCGTGTAACCACCACCACCACCACCACCACCACCACGACTCGTCGCATCGGTGGCCGTGCATACAGGCTGTTGAGACGGAGCTGTCCGCGTACGAATCGCACGTGGATGCCCTCGTGTCCCGCGCCGAGGTGCCCACTATCACAACACCCACAACCAACGCATGCGCTGCTGCAATTCGTCTGTGCCTCTGTGCCTCTGTGCGTGTGTGTGTGTGTGTGTGTGCGTGTGCGTGTGTGTGCGTGTGTGTGCTTGTGCTTGCACCCTGCTGACATTCCTGCTCTCACAGCAGCAAGCTGTGTGTGATACGTTCTTCACCTCACACAATGAATCATCACCTCCATTTCCCAATCCTATCAGGGCATCATTAGCGAGAGCGAGGAAGAGGCGCACACGTCGCGAATCGAAGCGCTCCTATCACAGATGCAGGACCGCTGGTCACGCCTCCTCCAGCAGATGCACACAAAGGGTACGTGGTCGTTTGGATGTGTGCGTGTGTGTGCGTGTCTGTCTGTCTGCCTGCCTGTCTGTCTGCCTGTCTGTCTATTTGTTTGTTTGTTTGTGGCTATGTGCGATCATGCTCCCCGCGTTGTGATGACATGAGCTGCACCACCGCCGCGTTTGTGCTCACACTCACACTCACACACACACTCACACTCACACTCACACTCACACTCACACTCACACTCACACTCACACTCACACGCGCATCAGGGCTGCGATTGCGTCAGGCGCAGGAGATGTACGCGTTTACGCGCAGCGCCGCCGATCTGGAGGCGTGGCTGCGGGACATCGAGGCATTCGTTGCACAGCCAGACCTGGGCAAGGTGTGTGCCTGCAGGCATGACGCTGCTTGACTGGCTTGGTGCACTGAACACGGGAGCGGAGCATGCAAAGCATCACATCTCTGACATGGGCTGTTGGTTTGTTCCGCATGCAGGATGTGAAAGCTGTTGAATCACTGCTACAGCGCCAGCAGCTGTGTGAGACCGATGTCGAGGGCAAACGAACACAGATTGAGCACCTCGTGCAGCAGGTGCGCTTGCGTGTTTGCGTGTGTGAGACTGTGCGTGTGTGTGTGTGTGAATGTGTGCGTGTGTGTGAAAGTGTGTGTGTGTGCTTGTGTGTGTGAATGTGTGTGTGTGTGTTTGCGAGTGTGACTGTGGTATTGTGTGTGTATGAGACTGTGTGTGTGCGTAAACGCGGGATTGTCGTGTGTGCATGTATCCCTGCAGATGCGTGTGTCACCTCTGATATTCTGAGTGGCACGGTACCAATTGCTGCTTGCATGTGTGCATGTGCATGTGCCCTTGCTACTAGGGTGATCGCTTTGTTGCAGAGGACTTCTTGGAGGCGAAAGAAGCGCAAGTCAAGTGCGTGCAACTGCCAACCTGCTGTCTCAGCACACACTTGCAGTCACTCACGCCGACATCCACGCAGCCGCTCACCCATCCACCCATCCACCCACTCGCTCCTTGTCCATCTCCACCGCCTCCAGAGCGCTGGCGCTGTCGGATCGCTATCATGACATTCACGTGCCGCTTGCCAGCCGCCGTGCAAATCTTGAGGCGTCCCTCGAACTCCACCACTTCCTCGCAGATGCACAAGATGAAGGTGCAATGTGGCGCCTTACTTAAAGCCGCCCCCCCCGCGCGTTTCTTGTCACGGGCACATGTGTGTGCGGAGAGCAGGTTCCATGGTGTCACTTGCATGTTGTTGTCAAACATACATGGAAGTGTACAGCTCAACCACTCATGCACGCACGCACACACACACGCACACGCCTCTCTCGACCCCATGTTCGCTGCGTGTGGTTCACCAGAGGCGTGGATTCAGCTTAAGCTTCCGATTGTGCAGAGCAGTGACTACGGCGACTCCATCTCGGCCGCCCGCATCCTCGACGTCAGGCTCAAGGTACTTCCGTATGCAAGGAGTGTGTGTGTGTCTGTCTGTCTGTCTGTGCTTGTGTGTGTGTGTGTGTGTCTGTCTGTCTGTCCGTCCGTCCGTCCATGTGTCCATCTGTGTATGTGTGTGTACCTGTGTCTGTGCATCGAGGGTTTGCTTTGGATGTTGACTGACTATTCGTTTGTGACGTTGTGTTGAACCACATTCAATCCCAGTCCACTTGCCCTTCATCCATCACATGCCGCCCCCCCCCTCTTCCCCACCCAACACCGTTCCGGCAATGCAGAGCTTTGAGGCGGAGGTGCAAGCGCGTGAGGAATCCATTAGCAAGTTGACAGAGTGGGCCGAGCGCCTGCTGTCTGATTCGCACTACGCCGCAACCGTCATTCAGGTGCGTTGTCGCAGCGTCGTGCGCGTCCAATGTTCCATGTGCGCGCTATCCAAACGCGTGTGATTGACCCTGGTCGTCGCGCACGTGCCAGCAACGCGACACCCTGACTCTTCTCATTCCGTTTTCTACATGTTCACCAACAACACCTCTACTTTCTCTTCTCCTCCCACATTGATGTCCACCACTCTCATAGGAGAAGCGCAATCATCTCAGCGACCTGTGGCTGTCCTTCAAGCAGGACCTCAGCCTCCGAAAACAGGTTTGTTATGTTTGTTATGTTTGGTGTCGCTTTATGTTGCAATGGGTGGTGTTCGCCGCTTGCCTGAGATACTTTGAACCACATCGTTCTGTGTCAACTCAAATTCCGCGGGCATGCGAGTGTGTATGGCTGTGTGTGTGTGTGTGTGTGTGTGTGTGTGTGATGACTGTGATTGGAGATAGTCTCAAGTGCATGCTGTTGACGACGTGCGTTGCGTGGTGCGTGTGTGCGAACATTGCAGCGCCTTTCGGAAAGCATGAAACTGCAAACGTTCCTGGCAGACGTGCGCGAGGTAACGTAAAACGCAAACTTTTTCGCGATTTCTGCTGACCCGCACACAGTGTCAATTCTCATCCATATATGTGTGTGTGTGTCCACTGCAGGCGCAAGCTTTCATTGAGGAAGTGCGGCCAGTTGTGATGGACACATCCACAGGCGATGACGAGGACGCCGTTCAGGTGTGCAATTTAAAAGATACCAACAACAACAACAACAACAACCAAGAACAACGACAACAACAACAACAACAACCACCAAGAACAACGACAACAACAACAACAACAACAACCAAGAACAACAACAACAACAACAACAACAACAACAACAACAACAACAGCAACAACAGCAACAACAACAACATGACCGTGTTGCGAGGATACCATGTGTTTTCTCACCTGGGTGTCGCGTGTGATTGCAGGATTTGCTCACCCGGCACACTCTGATACTGGATCGGCTGCAAACGTTCCAGCTCACCCTTGACAAGCTCAAGAGGGCAAGGTACACATGAACGTGCAACACTTTCCCCCACTGTGTGTGGCTGGCACTCCGTCCCTGTTTTATCTGGCTCCAACAATGAAAAGTTTCAATCACAAGTTACACCACCGCAAGGCCCTTCTCTGTCGCGTTTCACTCTCTCACACCCGTATTCGCACGTACACACGCACACACGCACACGCACACGCGCGCATGTTTTCCCGTGCCCGCAGAGGCGAGCTTGCACACAACACGAGTGGAAACAAGAGCAACAGCGGCGGCGTGGACAGCGAAGCAGTTGAGCGCGAGCACACGGCCGTTCGCACGCAGTTTGAAGAGCTGCGACGACGCGCGGATGAACGCCAGCAGCGGCTGCATGACCAACAGCAGTGGTTTGCATTCAAGGCACAGGTCAGCATGTCCACTCATCTGTGCGTGTGAGAGTAGGAGGGTGTGGAGATCTGTATCTCTGTGGGCATGTGTTGCATCATCGTGCTGGCTCACATTCGTTCCCGCCCCCGGCACACACACACACACACACAACCACACACACACACACACACACACACACACACACACACACAACACACACACACACACACACACACACACACACACACACACACACACACACACACACACACACACACACACACGTGCACCTGGCGTGCGTGGTGCCAGTGTGACGACATGCTCGACTGGGTGGAGGCGAGTCTTGTGACAGCCACCTCCACAGACGTGGGCCAGTCGAAGGAGGACTGCAAGCTCTTGCAGAAGCAGTTTGACGATTTCGTCGTGGATGTGAGTGCGCAATACCAACACGGCGACTGTTGCACATGCATGCTCGATTCGGATGTCAGGGAATGGACGCAAGAGCACATGTCATGGGGTACATGTGTATGGCGTGTATGCACTTCCTTGGACGATACTCTTCAGGTGTACTCACCAACGCGATTCTTGCCGTTTCCCACGATGTTGCTGACAACAGGTCAACAAGAGGCAGTCGCTCATGAAAGACTTGCAGAAACAGGTGTGTGTGTGCGTGTGTGTGGTGTGTGTGTGTGTGGTGTGTGTGGCTATACAGACGCGTGCAAGCGAGAATGAGAAGCGGGCAAAGGGAATTGGCACATGACCAAGAGCTTCCCTTGCTTCCCCATCCATATACATGTACATTTGCTCATGTCTGAGAGTGTCACCTCATGCTACCATACTGCAACCGTTCGCAATGCAGGGCGCAACGCTCTCAAACAAGACGTCCCCAAACATCAAATCTGTCAAGGACATGTTGCTCAAGCTGGAAACAAGGTCGGCGCTTGTGCTGTGCTGTGTCTGTGTCTGCGTCTGTGGGCGTGCATGGGTGTCTGTCTGTCTGTTAGGATGCGAGGACGAGGTGTTGCGGGACGTACCATGCTTGTCTGCAGCTTTTGCGACTGCTTGGACCCCTCGCGTCCTCACCAGGCAATTTGCTGTCACCTGCAGGTGGGAACAGCTCCAAGAGGAGATTAAGAACCGCACGCGCGCACTCGCCAACGCCACGGAGATTCTTGCGGTGAGTTTCATCTTCGTAAAACACCCCTGGCGTGTCACCACCGTTTGTCTTGCAAGTGTCGATTGCCACTGTTGTGCAGTCATGTAATGCACGCGTGAAGATGTTCACTGACGGGTTTGTCACTTGCCCCTGTCGCAGTTCCACCAAGAAGCGGCCGAGACTATGGACTGGATCAAGGAGAAGGACGAGGAGCTTTGCACAGGTGTGTGTGTGTGTGTGCGTATGTTTGTATGTATGTATGTATGCATGTATGTATGTATGTAAGTGTGTGTGTATGGATGTATGGATGCATGTATGTTTATGTGTGTGTCCAAGCAGTGAAGGCGTTGTGCTCTGCTGCGTGGGAAACACATGCTCCAGGCCACAAGCATGCACGCGCACAAATTCCTCCACTCATTTCCCTTCCCCTAACACACACACACACACGAGACTCTGCAGACGAGTGCGGGCAGGACATTGCTGGTGTGGAGGCGCTGCAGCGGCGGCACGCGGCGCTCGAGCGCGACCTTGCTGCTCTCGGCCACAAGCTCGAGCGTGTGTTTGGAGAGGCTGGCCGTCTCGTCGCCCTACACCCAAGTTTCTCGCAGCCGATTACCGCCAAGCAGGCGGAGATGGCCCAGCGATGGGAGAGCATGCAGGTGCGTATTGGGGGGGGGCGAGATGTGGATGCAATTTCCCATGCGATTTGATGTGATTCAAGTCTGTTTGCCACAGGAACGCAGCCTTCATAATCTTGGGAGAAAGATGTGCTTGTTTTGAAAGACTTGGTTTTGGTTTCGTTGATGGTTCCGGACTGGAACGAGCATGTGGTGCACACTGCTCACACACTCACACACTTTCACACTCACACACTCACACTCACACTCACACACACTGCTCGCACACTCACACACATGCGGGCTGCCTGCTTGTGTTGCGTTCTTCGTACTACTATTGATGTGGGCTTTCTTGACGATGGTATCTGGCTCTTATCTGTATGAAGGAAACCGCCAAGCAAAGAAAGCAACAGCTGGCAGATGCACACGTGTACGCCAAGTTTGTGGCAGATTCCAAGTCAGTTTGTGCCGGCAACTGCTCACGCGTGTGTGTCTGTGCGTCTGCGTGTATGTCGCTGCGTGTATGTGCGTATGTTCATCTGTGTGTATGTTCATCTGTGTGTTTGTGTCTGTCTATGTGTTTGCTTTCGACGTTCCATTCCATACACTCACTGTACTCCTGCATTTTGTAGAGAGTTGTTGGGCTGGATTGTTTCGACATGCAACGAGATTACCAACATTAAGCCCGCAACAGACGTCACGGGTGCGTGTGAACATGTCATCCCTAGGGTTGTTTGGCTTGCTTGCTTTGCTTGCTTGGCTGTGTTGCTGCTGTTGTACATCACTGTAGGTGCGAATGAGTGAACTCACACATGTGCCGCATGTGGTTTCGTTTCTGCAGATGCGGAGAGGCGGCTGCACCAGCACATTGAACTTCGGTGAGTATTTGGGTCCCATTGTCTTTGTGTTTGTGTTTGGAGTGATGCTCTGGTCGCAGCTTCTTCATCCCATGACTGCCGCTAACAGAACTGGCTTGGCCTGTTGCCGTTATTTCACCACCATCGCCATACACCACCACCAACAACCACAACAACAACAACAACAACAACAACAACAACAACAACAACAACAACAACAACAACAACAACAACAACAACAACGACGACGACGACGACGACGACGACGACACCTGTCTCTCGTGTCGTGCCTGTGTGTCCTCTCTGCAGCATGCGAATTGAGGCACACCAGAGCGCGGTTGATTCTGTTGTTGAGACAGCTGAGCAGCTCCTTGAATCAGACAACGTCATGCGTCCACAGATTGAGGATATGGTCATGGAAGTCACAAACGCGCAGGTGCGACCAAGTTCACTGTTGGTCGTGGATGGTAACTGCGTTAACTGTATGCGTCTGTCTGTCTGTGTGCGTGTGTATGCGACTGTGTGTGTGTGCGTGTGACATTTGTGTGTTTTCGGTGGCGCACCTTGTTGTTGCTGTTCATTTCATCTGCTGTATGTAGTAGTGTTGCTGTCCCGTTTGCTGGAAGGCTCATTATTTGACCTGGTTGTTTTGGTTTGATATCCCAGGAAACGCTGACGGCGCTCTGGGATGACTTTCATGATTTGCACCAAGAGTCTGTCTTTGTACAGGAGTTTCATCGCGACGTTGCCGAAGTGCGTGGTGCTACCCTGTTCGCAATGCAATGGCTGTATCCATTTTCTTTATTTCATGACATCTATGTGCCGTTGGCTCACATCCGAACACTCGCTGACGTTGTGTACGTGTGAATGCGAACGCTTGTGCGTGTGCGTATGAATATGTGTGTCTGTTTGTACTTGCGGCGTTTACTGTTGTTGCAGTGCGAGGCGTGGTTCTCCTCGCACGAAAATTTCCTGCAGGTAGCACTGCCCACCAGCGCAGAGGCGCTTTCCAACGTCGATTTGATGATTGACAAGCTTGATCAATTTGAAAAGTCGATGGGCTCACAAAGCACCAAGGTAGGGGGACTTTCATGTGCGTGCGTTGATGTTGTTGTTGTTGTTGTTGTTGTCGGTTGCTGTTGCTGCTGCTGCTGCTGTTGTTGTTGTTGTTGGTGGTGGTGGTGGTGGTGGTGGTGGTGGTGGTAGTACTAGTACTAGTACTAGTACAAGTAGTAGTAGTAGTATGCGTATGCGTGTGTGTGTGTGTTTGATGGTACCTTCAAGTACATGCACACGCGCGCACACTCACACACACACACACACACTCACGCACATACACACACGCAAATGCTCACTCACTGCAACGCGCATCGTGTCTGTGGTTTCCACACTTGTGTACATTGTCCAGGTGGAGGAGCTCGTGGCCACGGCGGATGACATTATGCAAGAAATGTCCGCTGGGGAGCTGCAGTGCTTGTATCGCAAGAAAGACCGCGGCGTGCACCGCTCCGTGTTCGAGGTGCGTGCGTTCAGCAAACACTCACCAGCTACATGAAGTTGCCCTCCTCCCCCTTTCTCGCGATGGCTGGGGTTTCGTTACACTCGTTGCTTTACATTTCCACCACTTCGCCAAAACACAACCGTCTTTCTGCCACAGTTCCGAGCATTGCACTGACCATGCTTCGTCTCGCTCGCACTGCTCACGCTTCAATGTTGCATCACATGCCGCGCCTGCTGCTCCTCCGCTCTGCTTGGCATTGCCATGTGCTGTTGGCGTGTTTGCCAGGCGTCGAAGCGCCGAAGCACGCTGAGTAACACGACACGGCAGTGGCTGGCGAAGTCTGCGTTGGTGCGGGAGCTTGCACAGTCGATTGGCCCGTCGCGTCGCAGCTCGAGCGTGAGCATCGCCGCAGATGTGGGCAGCGACTCTGATGGCGAGCAGAAGCGAACCGCGCCCTTCTCTCCTCGCCGCTCGTTTGATGCGGCCAGCATGGCGCCCACCGTTGTTGCCTCCACAGCCACAGCTGTGGCCCGACGTTCCTCCGCTTCACCCCGGCGATCACCGCTCAGCCCCCGACGGTCGCTGTCGCAGGGCCGGGATGGCGCAACTGCCGCTGCTGCTGGCAAACCACACCAGCTGTCACTGGCGCAGCACCAGGAGCCGGATAGCCACGACCCAAGCCAGGGACGAGGACCCACAGACAATGGCGACAGCGACGACGACGATGATGACGATGACGATGATGACGACGGCAAGACCAACGGTGCCAGTGACGAGTATGTTGAAGTGGATGGTGCGGATGATGAGGTTGACATGAATGGGAACGATGACGCTCATGGTGGCGATGACTCGGACAGTTTGGACGGAGAGTTGTTGCCTCCAGACGTACCGCCCCCTTTGCTGGACGATGATGGTGCAAGCGACGATGGGTCGGATGACGGGTCAGATGCTGAGCAACTGCACACTCATGGTGATTATGACGATGCACAGCAACTGCACACTCATGATGATGGTGGAGATGCGCAGCACCACCAAACGCAGCTCCCTGCACAGGACCAGACGCGGCTCCAAGCGCGGCAGCAACATCCAAGTCAGCAACAGCAACAGCTGATTGCTGGAGCGATGCAGGGGGACGACAATGGAACCTCGTCTGAGGACGATGCGCTGGCGGAGGTGTGACATGTGAGGCGAGGTGCGGGTTCCGTTCATGTCCGGTTTTGTGTTGAAGATTTCGAAAATGGCGGGGAGAGCGTGCTTGGGCCCGTTGCATATAGCTGGGCTACGTGCTGTGGAACAATCGCAATGTCGCCCATAGCTTTTCGTCGGCCGTTACGGCACCGCCGCCAGTTTTTCAAACAAAAATAAAAAATTTTACTGGCGAAAAACAGACGCCCCAACGCTTGTTTCCGCACACACTTCTCACCTCGCACTGGCAGTTGCGGGGGAAAGGCAGGCACAACGACCAGCACAAGCACAAGACAGCCAGCCAACTCTAGCAGCACCACACACACTCATACACACACACACACACATACACATACACACGCGACTTGCTCTTGCTTCTTCATATCATCTCGAGGAGGGAGCACCAAGGCAAACCACCCAAGCGTGTGTGCGTGCGCGTGTGTGCGGTCGAGCGTCCGACGCCGTGTGCGTGTGAGTGCGAGCTTGTACGTTTTCAGCTAACGGAGGGGAGCAGTCGACTCAAGAAACAAGAGCACAAACGCACAAGCTAGCGCAAGCAAGCAAGCACCGACCGACGACCGAGGCCGACTTTCCATCGCACCAACAAGACTCAACCGCAACGACATCAGGTCTCTCCTTGGCGTGAGGCAACCAAGCTTCAAGAAGAACATCAACCACCTGCTGCTGCAGAAGATCGTCGCTCCCCAGCGTCTCTGGACCAAGCAACTACCATTTGTTGCCGCATCAACTCAAACTCGAGGTATGTGTCGTCCCTATGAACATTTGCGTTTGCCCACCATTTATGAGCACAGGCATCAACCTTTCTGTACACGACGACGACGATGATGATGATGATGATGATGATGGTGATGATGATGATGCCTGCTATTCGTGACCTGCTTCATGCATCCATAGATTGCACCGTGCCCCATCACCGTGTATTGTGACCGTTCATGTCGTGGTGTGGCCTTCTTTTTCTTTTTCCCCCCTTCGACACCGCCGTTCGCCTGCACTGCAACTCCCTCAATCACACACACGAACCCCGCTCACCCGCATGCAGCCATACTCACGCCTTCTCTCCCCCTCTACCCTTCTCCTCTGCTCGTCCGATATGCGATGCAGGTGACTTTGTTGCATTACTACTCCCTGAAGCGCCACACCAACCACAAAGCCAACCATGAACCCACACCAGCCGGCCGACCTGGCAACCTCGGAGCCTGCCCCCACGCGTCAGCCTGGCGGCTCCAAGCGCCTGCACGATGAAAGAGCAGATGGACAAAAACTCAAGCGAAGCGCCTTGCAGGACATGACCAACAGCACCACATCAGGACAGGTGCGGCACTTGACTTGGTCTGCACGTGCATGCGGTATTTTGCTTTCTGGCTATCGTATCTGTTGAACTGTACGCTTCCACTGTGTCGAGAGATCCGTGATCAGGTGTATGCGCGAGCATGCCCCACCATGAGGTCCCTCACCCGTCTTTTTTTTTTTTTTGTTTGTTTGTTTTTGAGTTCACACGCTCCGTACTACTGCCTTTCTTGCCTTTTGCTGTGATGGCTTGCCTCCGCTCAACCTCTTTGCTCACATACACATACACATGCACACACACATACACATACGCGCATGCACATACACATGCGAACCATGATATCCATTGCGTCATTGCAGACGGCATCGCGAATGGCAGGCGCAACCTTCACACGAAGGACCCACATCCAGCCAGACACGACGGGTCTGCCCGAGCTTGCCGCCCGCCGCGAACGGGAGGAGAGGCAACAGTCGCGTCCAGCCACAACTGCGGCCACTGCCATGCCAGACCTGCGCGTGCAGCAAGACGATCAGACCCTGCCGCCTCGCCAGCCCACCCAGCACATGACCAGGCACCCCGTTGCTTTCGCTCGACAGGACGTGCGGCCAACGCCTGCGCTCACCCACTTCCACCCTCCCTCTCAGACGACGACGACAACGACGACAGCACTTCCTGCGGCAACGCGTCTGAGCAGAGGTTCCTCGGCCGCTTTCACTCAAGCACGCCAGCACCAGCAGCAACAGCCTCTTCCACAGGGTCCTGCGTATGATCGAGCTTACTCGCACCCTTCTGTTGCGACCGCGTCCACCTGCGCCCCCGCCACAACAGCTGTGGTCCCTCCAGTCTCGATGCCAGTGCCCGTCTCACGCACAACTTCGTCCTCATCCACTTCTTCCTCTTCCTCGTCGACCACACTTGCTTCCACCTCTGCATCACTTAGTGCTGCCCCCTCCACGACTGCCGTTATGCCCAACCATCAGCACCACACAAGTACAAGCGTTGCTTCGGTCGTGCCACAGCAGCAGGGACTGACTCCACTCCCGGCCCTGCTTGGCAGTGCAGATTTTGTTGACATTGATCGCCCGTACGCGCATGACGAGGGCCGTGTTACCGAATATGTCGAGAAAGTTATGACTTACCTGCGTCATCTGGAGGTGCGTTGTTGGCTGCACATGCACATGTGCCAAAAAAAAAAAACAGGGGGGGGGTTCAGTCTGAAGCGGTTGTGTTGCGTTTCATTGATTTGTTGTTTATCTTCTTAGCTGGTGTTTCATCTTTGCTTGAGCTGTCTTGCGTATGCGCGCTGCGTGTGGGTGCTGTTGTGCTCACTTCGGTGTTTCGTATTTCTGCTGGTGACCTCACTCTGCGTGCTGGCGTCGTGCTAACAATGACTCGTGTTGCTGCAAACCCCATTTTTTCTTCTCATTGTGCGCTTGTGTGCATGTCTGTGTGTGAGCAGAAGAAGTTCCGTCCTCATGCAGGCTACATGGGGCGCCAACGCGACATCAACCACAACATGCGGTCCATCCTGGTTGACTGGCTGGTGGAGGTGACAGAGGAGTACCGCCTGCAGCTGCAGACGCTCTACATTGCCGTTGGCTACATTGATCGCTTCCTCTCGAACATGGCGGTGCAGCGCAGCAAGCTGCAGCTTGTTGGCGTCACGTGCATGCTTCTTGCGGCAAAGTACGAGGAGATTTACCCTCCCAGCGTCAACGAGTTTGTGTACATCACAGACAACACGTACCGTCGGGAGCAGGTGCTGAAGATGGAGCATGTTGTGCTCAAGGTGCTCCGCTTCGACATGGGCGCCTGCACCGCCCTTACGTTTCTTGTGCGCTTCATCCACGCCGCGTCCGCCACCCCTCCCTCCCACTGTCTCGCCCTGGTATGAGATGCACGACCTGCAAAATGCTTGCTGGCGTATCATGTGTGTGTGTATGTGTGTGCGTGCATGCGTGCGCGTGTGTGTATTACGCTTGTGTGTGTGTGTGTTGTTGTATGCGTGTGTGTGCAAGTACATGTGTGCTTGCGCGTGGCTGCCTTTCCGTGAAAATGCTTGCATTTGATGGCTCATTGTCGTTTGCTGTCGTTGTATTCACGTGCACTTCTGCCCGCCAACAACACCCAACTAGTATTTGGCTGAGCTGAGCCTCCTCCTTGGCAACAAGTTTATTCAGTACCTGCCGTCGGTGAAGGCAGCCGCCGCCATTTGCCTCAGCCAGCATACGTTCGCCCGCCCCGTTTGGGTGAGTAATGCTGTGCTTGACGCGTGCGATGCTGAGTGTGTGCCGGAAGCGTGTGCTTGTTGTTGATGTGCTCTGTCGCTTCGTGTACCTCACGCGTGCTGCGGGTTGCTGTGCATATATTGGCTCGGGCACTCACTTGCTTGGTGCTTGCGCTCTGGGTTGGTGCGTGTGCAGACCCCGACCTTTGAGCGCTATTGCCGCCTGTCGCCCGAGGAGGTGCAGCCATGCCTGAACGATATGTTTGAGGCAATGACGTCTGCTCCTCACCTTGAGTACCAGGCTATTCGTGAAAAGTACATGGAGCGCCGCTTCCACTCGGTTGCCGGCATTGCGGTGAGTCAACCCACTCGTATGCTTGGCACCTCGGTCCGCCTGCCCCTGTGTCTTGTCTGTGGTTGGCCCGCACACGCAATCTGTTTGGTCTCGAACCATTCCTGTCCCCTTGCTTTGCCTTTTTCTTGGCATGTTGTGGTTGGCTTTGTGTGTGGAGGTTGCCATTCCGTGTCGATTGCGCTCACATCACAGCACGCTTTCGTTGATTTTTCTTGCAACGTGTGGCAGGCCCCGACTTCCTGCCCTCGCCTCGTGGATCTGCGAGGTGGCAGCCAGGTGTGAGCACGCTGTTGCCTGGTGCCTCGGGGTGCCGGACAAGTTCGCTTTTTTGAATATTTTCGCGCTGATCGACCTCCCTTGTTGAAGTGTTCGCATCGGTGGACTAATGCCCTGGTATGGATCACCGAGGTGGCTCTTCAACTGCTTTGTCGTCTGCTTCCTCCCTTGCTTTGTTGGTTCTTTGCCTTCATGGTTAAACGCCTCCTCCCTCTTCTCTCTTTCCTTCCTCCCCCCCCCCCTCCGTTCCTTGGTTGTACGCCGTTGCCACCCTTTTGCAGTGGTGGGATGGTGATGGGCCTTGGGTCTCATGATGTCACACACATACATGAGTGGCATTCCCTGGCCCTTCAGGCCTTCTTTATTTTGTTGCCCCTCTTTTTCCTTTTCCTTTTCCTTTCCCTCTCCCTTTTCCCTTTTCCTTTCTTTCTTTGTGCCTTTCCCCTCCTCGCATGCATGTTCCTCTTGTGGCTCTTCGCTACGGGCTTGTATTTCTGTGCTTCGTTTAATGGGCGTGTAGTATGTGGCTGTGTATTGTGTGCTGGATGGTTAGCTGTGTCGGGGATGTGTCACGTTTGCGTTGGTTATCCCTGACACCGATTGGTTGATTACTCGTCTCTCCTTCGCCCGTTGGGTTGCTTGTTCATGTTTCTTACTCGTGTCGCTGCTTATCATCGTTCCTGCTGTTGCGCCTCTTTGTACTGCTTGGTTGATAACACAAATAAACATCTCTCCTCTTGTTTCAAGCTGACGATATCCGCGGTGTGGTCTCGGAGAACAGTGGGGTATTCATCATCTTCTTACTCCCCTGCGAAGACGTGCATGCTCTCCTTTTTACGCTTCATGTTCACGCATCGCTGTGCGCGGTCATGTCCATTTCACCGTCTACCCTGTCCCGTATGGAGGGGGGGGGGGGTGACGTGCAACCCGGCGAGCTACGTGCCGGGGTAAAGTAGAGTGCGAGCGTGGAACAGCTGCGAATGCTGTTCAAGACTGCATACTGTGCAGCGTGCCCCGGCCAGAGGGTGTCGTCTTGCGCGCGCTTATGTGGCGTGAATCAACCGTCACCGACGGTTGCTCTGTTGTCCTTACCTTCCTTCCTGTTATAGTGTTATCCTCTTCCCTTTTCTGCCCTTGCAGACGACGTTTGCTGTTCACTCTTCACCCCGATGACAGGACTTATTGTTTTATGTGTGTGTGTGTGTGTGTGTGTGTGTGTGTGTGTGTGTGTGTGTGTGTGTGTGTGTCCGTGTGTCCGTGTTTGTGGTTTTATCACGCGCCGTCTCGACATTGCATGAGAGTGACGTCACGCGCACACAATGCTGGCAACGACTGCACCGCATAACTGCTTAATGAAATGTCCGGTCTTGTTGTTGTTGTTGTTGCGTGGCGTCGTTGCACGCTGCGGTTTGGCGCCCCCCCGTTGTACCAAGGGATGGCGGGAATTGTCTACGCTGCATGCGTGCATGCACGCTTGTGCCGCTCTGTGCGGGTATTCGCTTCAGCCGCCGGCTTCTGGAAGCGATTGATTGTTTGCACGCGTCGTCGTGTGTGCTTCATTTCTCGCTCGAAGGTGTGCTGCATGTAGTTCACCCTGCCACGCGCCCCATCTATCTTGTTTGGTGGGCAGCGGTGCTGTCTTGCAGCCCTGCATCAGCGTATGTCTGTCTGTGCACGTGTGCCATCCTTGCGTATTTGCTCTTCGGCTCATGGCCCAATCCACTTGCACGGCGACATGCGCACGCACACACGTACATACACACACACACACACACACACACACACACACACACACACACACACACACACACACACACACACACACACACACACACACACACACACACACACACACACACACACACACACACACACACACACACACACACACACGGTACGAACGGACCCCCACTGTCTTCTTGAGCAGGATCACGTGCCTACTTGCCCACGTGCCAACTTGTAGCAGCATCGCGCCATGGACAACGCGCTTCCCGGACCGAATGCCCGTTCGTTGCTGGCCAAGCTGGTAGACTGGCTGCGGGCGTTTGAAGAGCAAGAGGAACGGCATCGCGTCCTTTGGCGTGACGCCGCCACGGTTGCTCGCCTGACGCTGGTGAACGATGCCATCATGGCTATTCGAACGCGCCAGTCTGCTGGGCGCATCCAGCGGTTGGTCGGCGAGCTGCAGCTGTGCGCCTGGTGCGCAGCACCTCTAGCCAGCTGTGACAACTGCCAGCGGCAGCGCCTGCCAGGATCCCACGAAGACGATGCCGACGAGCTATCGCGCTATCGTCGCTTTCGCCTCCCTGCCATCCGCATCACGCGTGCCTGCCCGCATGACAACGAGCCCCGGCCACAGCCACCAACGCCAGCCGCGACAGGTACGTTTGCTTGTGTGTGTTGTGCACCTGGGCCTGCTTGAACACGGTTGCTTTCTTTGTGTGGGCGTGCACGTGTCTGTGTTTTGCTCGTCAATTCTCCTTGCATGCATGCATGCATGCATGCATGCATGCATGCAAGGAGACAGTAGCTTGAGGCGAGAAGGTTGGGCAGGTTGGAAGGAGGATAGGAGGATGCTTGTCTTCCCATGTTAATGCGACAGCCAGTGTGACGCTGTGACATTGACGCGAGTTATTCGCATCATCGACTTCACGCTTGTGCGTCGTCCTGTCCTGTATTTGAAATCTCATGTTTAGGTGGCAAGGGCCAGCAGCAACGCTGATCACCGACTGCAGCGTGCACACGCGCAAGCAGCACAACTGCATGCGAATTCTAATTGCTGTTGGTTTGTTGCATCTTCTGATCTTTGCGTTGTCGTTCACCTGTGCAAGTACAGTCTGTTCACTGTCAAGTGTTGTGCTCGTGCCATCGGTCGGGTTTCCGACCTGGCTGCTTCCACTGTTGAACGAACGTCTGAACGTACCACCTCCAATTTGCACGCAAGTAGTGTGAGTAGCCTGGCAGTGCAAGAAGTGATGTCATTTACGTTACAATGTCAACAAATCGCGTGCGTTTGGAAGACTCCTTCCTGGGATAAGCACAAAATTAGCCATTGGGGAACGAAAAATGCACCCGCGAACAAAAGTGCACCCCAGAACGCAGCCAGAGAGGAAGGAGCTGACTTGAAGGCTATGAGTGTCAAGCACAGTGTTGTGCATCATCCCTCGCCGTAACGTAAACTGCCATCATTGAATTTGTCGAACCATGCGGGATGATGTCCGCTGGGGAAAGAGCCTTCTGTATCCAAGAGACCGGCCTCCGCGCTGCATATGAAGCCTTAAAGGTGGGCAAGACACTCACATTTGAGCACTTGAGCTTCCAGCTGGCCCGAATCGCAGTCCACAAGGGCCAACACCACAAGGTAGTGTTGTGACTTAACCTTCAAACTAGACGCGATGTTCCTACCCGTGTATGCGCACGTTCACACGCACGCACGTCTGCACGTGCTTGCCGCGTGCATTCTTGGCACATCAGCGACCGAGCTCACGTTCGAAGTGACTTCTCCCTTGCATTGTTCTTGTGTTACGCGTCGTCAGGTGAAGAAGAAGAATCACAAGCGGTTTCAAGTCGTGTGTTGCAAGCGTGGATGCGAATACAGAGTGTACACGGTGATCCAATCCGACGCCACCCCTTGCCTATATCGAGTGACACAGGTTCAAAAGCACACATGTGCCGTGACCGAGAAGACTGTCAAGCCGAAGGTGCTTGCAGCATACGACGCCAGCATCATGGGCACGGCGAAGGTAAAGGTTGCGGCTGTCAAGAAAAGATACGGCATCAGCGTCACGGTGCGGCAGATGCAGTTGTACGCCAGTCACCTGAACAGGATGGCACTTCCAACACCACAAAAAGTAGCGGATATGGCGGACACTGGACGGCGGAGCAGCGCTGCTGAGGCTGGCAATGATGACGCTTCTGACGCTTGCCATAGCAGCGGACCCGCACCAGCACAAGCACAAGAACAGGCCGACGAAGAGCTGGTGCGTCCAACAAACCATGTACACAACTGATAATACAACCTGGAGCAAACAGACGGTGAACGCGGCATTTTCAGGTCGTTCACACATCTCACCCTCGTTGTGTACGCCCACAATTGCGCGCGCGCACACACACACACACACACACACACACACACACACACACACACACACACTCACACTCACACACACACAACGCACGATACCTGGCATTGCTTCCGTATGAAGGCGCACTTCCGTCGAGTGCAACAGGCCTTCTCGTTCTATGAGGACCATGCCATGGCGAGGCTGTCGCGTGCGCTGACGGCCTTCCACCGACTTCCGCAGCACCACCAAGACATGCTGCCCAAATTCTCTTCAGACATGCGGCGCCTGCGAGAAGCCATCGCGCACAATGCTGCATTTGTCGCTCAAATCACCAGCGGTCTGGACTTTCTCGAAATGGTACGAAGCATGCAGTGGGCATACATGTGTGTCTGCATGCGCGTGTGTGTGTTTATATTTCAAGCACAGGTGCGTCCATCCCAGCACACACACACACACACACACACACACAGAAACAGACAGACACGCAGGCGTACAGACACACTCAGGAACACTGACACACAGACACGCAGACACACACGATCGCCTCATGTCCTGTTTTCTACCCGCCTGCCCATTTGCTGCAACAGGCTGATGCCGACACGGATTTACAAGGTGAAGGATCCCGACTCACCAGCGCCCAAGTGGCATCACGCCCACGCAACCCTGTTCCACACACACACACACACACACACACAAACACACACACACACACACACACACACACACACACACACACACAAACACACACACACACACACACAGATGAGGTGCCGACAGAGTTTTTTATGGATAAGGTGTGCACGACCATCAAGCAGTTTTACCGGGACTGGTCTGCAGAGGTTAGATGGAATGCCACTGTACAGCAAAAGGATGCGTTTGCTGGCACTCAACACAACATCAATATTCATCGCCCCTGGCTCCTGTATGTTCCTACCAAACACGAGGAGAAGCGAATCCCCCCCCCCCCATTCACACCCCCTACCCTCCGTGCATTGCACACAACAAGGGACAAGCAGAGCGGCAGCAGTGCTATGGACGCATATTGGAGGCCGTGGACCGACTGTTTGCGGAGCGAGATCGGTATGAGACGTGCTCTTGGACATCGTGACTGGCACAACAAAAGCACAAGAGCAACACCCAGCAACCACTGCGCAGCTCATGCCAGTACGCGTACGTGTTTTGGGGCGCGGGGATACTTGAACAGGCACGACGTCGCTATCCTCACACCAGGTGCCGGGCTTGGAAGGTGCGACAATGGGGCTCCGAGCGAGAATGGTGCCCTCTTCATGCGAGTGAAGTGAACAAAGGCGCACGAAAGACGAAACATCATGACGGCGGCAATATCCGATCACACTGACATCACTGTTATCCTTCTTTTCGCCGCCGCCGCTTCTGTGGCGCTCTGCTTCATGACGCAGGCTGACGTGGGAGTTTGCAAAGCGCGGTTACAGAAGCCAAGGCAACGAGTGGAGCGCATTCATGCTTTTTGCCTCCAACTTTATCCTCAACAGGTCAGGATGCCTGCAAATGCTTGAGTCGTGTGTGTGTGCGTCTGTGTGCGTCTGTGTGCGTCTGTGTGTGTTTGTGTTTGTGTGTGTATGTGTGTGTGTATGGAAGGGTTGGTTGGGATTGAAGGATCGCACTTGCACCAGCAAGTGTGCCGTCGTCTCTTCCATCTCCCTACCGGGCGATGCACGTCGACATACATGTGCCGACACCTGCACACAGAATTGCACACATGCACGTATCCCTGCACAGTTTCAATTGCACATGCACACATGAGCACGATCTCAGCGTGCACGTAACCATCAAGCCACACACCTCCACACACCAGTCCAAATCCGCCGAAATCCATCACCATCCACCCGTTTGCACACCTGTTCAGCAACGTTACGTCACGCGACGCACAGGTGATGACATCAGCTGCGCCCTACGCTCGCTACGCACGAGCATGTCTGTGTCACTCATCAGGCCACCCAACGCGTGGTTGCACACACATCCACATACACGCATACACGCACAAACAAACACACATGCGCACTCTCACGCACACGCACACACACACTCACACGCACACGCACACACACACACACCGCACGCACGCACACGCACGCACACACACACACACACACACACACACACACACACACACACACACACACACACACACACACACACACACACACACACACACACAAACGCATACACACATCACACAAACGGACGCGTGTAGGTACGTGCGATTGAAATTCCAGATGTGGACACGCGGGAATTACCTGCAGGCACAAACTTCTCCATGGCGGCTGGCGATTTCTTCGAAGTGTACGACGAAGCAAGTCAGTGGCATCAGTGTCCAAAGCGCGGCGTGCACTCCTCCCTTGTGATGGCGTCGAGTGATACAAGCAGCGCGGTGCTTGTGGGAGATGAGCCGCTGTGCGCACTGTGGACATAACAACCTCACACCCGTTCCCGCCACCCTGTGTAGATACGTGGGATTGTGTGGCAAGCGCCTTCACTCTCGACACAGCACGCAATCCAATCGCCTTCCTTGAGGTGTGTGTGTGTGTTTGTGTCGCGTGTTCCAGTTTGTGTCTTGATGCACAAGGGAGTGACAGGCAAACTTCAAGTGACAGTCCACTCACACCATGACGCCCTTGAATGATTGTTCGTTCCCTCCCTCCTCAACAGCGCGTGTTCTCCATCCTGAAACCAGGCGGATTCCTCGTCAACCTTGGTAATTCAGTGGTGGGAAGCGCCACCCGCGCCTACATACGCATCCAGACAGACAGACAGACAGACAGACAGACAGACAGACAGACAGACAGACAGACAGACAGACGTGCTTGTACACACACACACACACTCTCTCTCTTTCACACACACACACACACACATACACACACACCTCAGGGCCACTGCTGTATCACTACGAGGACAGCCGTGACGGCGTGTCCTTGGAACTTCCGCTGGACGACGTGCTTGCAGCCGCGGTTCAGATTGGGTTCATCATCGCGGTACGTGCCACCCAGTGGAGAGGACGGGCGATGGCCGTGGTCTGGTGCAAGGAAACTTGCATGTAACGAGGAATGCCTCCATGCACAGCAGAATTACTCAACGCCTCTCTCCCCACACATACGCGCTGTCAGGAGGAGGAGCGGCGGGTGAAGGCGACGTACAACGACGACAGCGAAGCCATGATGCACACGGTGTTTGATTGTTCATTTTTCATCGCACAGAAACCACCCAGCGTCTCAACACAGCACTCAGCGTGACCCAAGAGACCCATACATCTTACCCAGACACTGTCGAGCATAATGGTACCGTCGTGATCTGTTTTACTGCCTTGTGTACACGCGCTGAAGGCAAGAATGAACGATTCATGACAATTGAGACAAACGGAAACCATGAAATGTGCGCGGAGTGGGTATTTGTGCCGCTGATTGCACAGAAGAGACAAGTGTAATTGCACCCTATTCAACAAGGCCAGGGGACACCACGAAAGCAACGACAATGCGATTGGAATACGTGTGCGTGACCAAATCAAGCCACGCAACGATGTCACTCCTCATCTCCATCTGTGCTGAATGGGTTGCATGGTGGCAAGTCCGCAATCATGTCCACCATCTCGTCCACGCGCTGAAGCATCGCACGCCGGACCTGAGGCCAAGGCCGAAGAAGGAAAGGGGGGGGGGGGAAGGAAATGGGGTGAGGAGTAGGCGGTGTTGGCGACTGGATCTCAAACACGCAAACACAGATAAAGACCGACATGCACATGGGGAATACCGAAACACACAACACAACACACAACACAACACACACACACAACACAACACACAACACACACACACACACACACACACACACACACACACACACACACACACACAGGATCCAGTGTCGCACCTGGATGAAGAGTTGTTCACTGAATGCCTTTCGCTTCTCTGGATCGATTTCGGGCACTGGTGGCGAAATGACGGCCGTGGATGACCGCCCACCGCGCGCACTGCACACCCATACAGACACGTGACGATGATGTGAGAACACTGTGGCTACGCATCGTGTGGAAGGCACACTGCACCACTGCTCACCGATTGCAAACCATCACCAACGTGACAGCAGGTCTGACCTTGCAGCTCGCGATTTCGTCAGTTTCGAGGACGAGCGCGCCGACCGTGCATCTGTTAATACATACATGAGGAAGTAAGTACATGTGTTGTACATGCGTGGCACCGCACCACACACACACACACACACACACACACAATATGCTTGTTCACAATGACACCAGGTGCACCTTTCTTGCGGGCTGGCAGTGCTTGCTCTGGCTCTGCGGGTTCTGGTGTTGTTTGCTTCATCCCCATCTCCTGCATGAGCTGCTCTCTGCTCCCGACAACATCGCACGCAACGCGGCGCAGAATTTGTTTGCTGCGTGGTCATGATCACAGACAAGCAGAAGTGAAGGGAGGAGGACGGTTGACGGGTGAGTTAAGAACTTTGAACGAGCAGACAAGACGCGTGATTCATCGGAACAGCAGCAGCCAGCAATAATCACACGGCACGAAAGTGCACGCGTCGTCACACACACACACACACACACACACACACACACACACACACACACACACACACACACACACACGTGCGTACCCGACAGCACGCCTGTCAAGGCGGAGTGCAGCGTGAAGATCGCGGTTGCGCGGAAGAAAGCGGCTGCATATGGACTGGAGCTCACGCAGCAGTTCTTCGCGCTGTGTATCGTCGTCCTGTGCCATGCACAGCTGTTGAGCAGGACCACATGCCAAGTTATGTGCGTGCGTGTGAGGTTGTGGTTGAGGGAGTGACCACTCACGTGCGCAAGCCTTTGGCGTGAAAACAATGCAAATGCGGGAGCGAAGCGTGCCAGGCTGCGAATCCCCTTGCTTGTTTCCGCCTTAACAGTGAAGCCATGCCCACCTGTTCCAAGTCGGCAACACGGTACGACCAGGGCGGCGTCTCCTGTACCGCCGGCACGAACTCCGACTTTCGCCTGTTCTTCTTCTGCGCAGCTGCTTTTGCGCCCTCATCCTCACCCGCCCCGCCCTAAAGTGCAGCGCCCGTCACGGAAAGGAAATCACACCACGGCATTGAGATAAGCGTGTGCGCGTACATGTGTGTGTGCGTATTTGAGCGGAGAGAGAGAGAGTGTGTGTGTGTGCGTGCATGTTTGTATGTTTGTGCGCACGCGTGCGCGCGTACAAGAGCCGTGGGGTGTGAGGCAATGCATCTGTTTGACATTATCGTCCACCTGGCATACCTGTGACGCAATGCGCTGGTGAAATGCCACGAGATCTTGCACAACGTCTTCGCGGTATGTGTCCAGTGTCTGGATCATTCACACATGCATGGCGGTCAGCACGAAGTAGTCTGTGCAGTGTTTGCACTGTAGGCAGCACAACAGCATAGGTCATACCACGACAGCATAGGTTGTACCACGAGGGGAGATGCACACACACACACTCACACAGACACAGACACAGACACACAGACACACAGACACACAGACAGACACACAGACACAAACGTACACAAACGTCGGGGTTAAGCCGAACAAATGTCTGCGCATCTGTGCGCCAGTGCTCTTCAGGCGTTGGTGGGCGAGGGCGCGGCGCAAGATTGGTGATGATGTGCGACAGCAGTCGACGGATCATCGTCTCCACTTGCCGCTGCTCGCACTCGCGCTGAGGAAAAGGGGAAACAGGAACGAGGGGAGGGAGAGGAAAAGGTGAACGGAGGAGGGCAGCATGAACGGGGGTGGCTATCACACAGGCTTGGAGGAACACAGCGATAGCAGGAAGGGAAAGAGATGCACAGACTGGTTGCAGGCGGACAAGACGGACACAAATATTGACACTGATACTGACACTGACACTGACACAAACATTGACACTGATACTGACACTGACACAAACACACATACAAACATGCATACATACATACATACATACATACATACATACATACATACATACATACATACATACATACATACATACATACATACATACATGCATACATACATACATACATGCACAGAGACACACACACACACACACACCTTGAAAGGGAGGGCGTCTCGTTCAAAGTTGTCTGTGCTCTCTGTGACGCCACAGAGGGAGAGGGTGGGAAACACATCCACGGCACACGGGGTCATGATGAGCTGCCAGTCCTCAGAGAAGACACCGCTGCTGGCGCTCTGGAACCGCAGGTGCATGTCGCGGTGCGCACCAGGCAGGATGGTGTCTGTGACGGAGAAGGGGCGAGGAGGGAAAAGGCGGTGAGCTGAACAAGTAAACAAGCGCGTGCCCACAGGACAGTTCCGACAGTCACACCCCCCACCAACACCACACCAACACCACACCCACACACAATGAACAACCACGATACTAACAGTTCCGACAGCCACTCACACACACACACACAGCCCTCACGGCAACCCATACCTGGCTCAATATCAAGGAAGAAGCGCTTTGCTTCATCTTCGCGCCTGCCGAGAGCATTGTCTCGCTCCACACGCTGCCAGCGGAAATAAATCGCGGTTGGCCCCGTATTTTTCAACCGGACGATCTGTCCAGCACGTTGGCCAGGCACCGTTTTGAAGAGCACGCGGCAGCCCTCGTGGGGGTCCAGCGGCTTGATGGAGGAGAGGTTGGATGGCGCATCGAGCTCCGGCGTGGAGGAATCAGCGTCCAGTATTTCAAACGCAATCAACGGTTGTCCTTTTGATCCTTCCACGTCATCATTGTCTTCATCCTCGTCATAGTTGAACGTGTCCTCTTCCTCCTCCTCTGCCTCCATCACGCCTGCAAGCATGCCCCCATCGCCCAAACGTGCGCCCTGGCTGACAAACGACAGGCGCTGCTGCTCATGTTTCGCGCGCGCGTCTGCGTCCAGCTCCGCCTCATCGTGCACCACGACTGGTCTTCCAACCACCTGCGCAGTGTGTGTGTGTGTGTGTGTGTGTGTGTGTGTGTGTGCGTGTGTGTGTGTGTGTGAGGTGTAGAACGGAGGCCATGGTTTGGATGACCAGTGGTCTGATCGCCACGAGCAACTGCCCACAACGTCATAACGCAAGCACAAAATGGCACCTCGAGGGCGCTGGTGTCTGGGATGTGCTTTGCGAGATCATCGAGGTATGGGTTCAGCTGCTGCATCCGCGTCGTCAAATACGCGCCCGGTTGCTCGTCTTGAGGGAAAATCACACACACACACACACATAACCACAGGTCCAAACGAACAAACCCCCAAAAGAATACACACACACACATCGGAACGCTGAATGAGAGGTTACACAGGGAGATTGAGAGCACCACCCGTGAACGCAGGTCATATTTGGAATGGAGTCACACGAACGCATGTCTCACCTCTGTTTCTGTAGGTAGCTGGGCCAACCTTCATCTCTGCCTGTACGTGGCGTGGGCGGCCAACAAATTCAACTTCCGGCCGCTGCCCTTGCTCCGTCTGCAGTCGAGAGAGGGAGCAGTAGGACGAGAGAAAGGACGTTCGTTGATGGTAGGGAAGGTAGAGGCGGGTGGGTTAGAGGAAGGACGATGAGGATGAGGGTGAGGGTGAACGTGCAGTCACAATGAGAGGTCAGGTTGTGGTGGGGAAGGGCTACGTGGTAGGGCCCACTCGCAGCGCAAGTCATCGCCAAGCACACATTAGATGGCCGCATCCACCCTAAGCCCTCCCATCGACCTTTGTGAGGGTGTAGTGAAGGTTTGATTTCGTGACGGGGTTTGGTTGCCAGAACTCTGATCCAACCCGAAACCCTTTGCCCTGTTCTGTGGCAGGCATTGCTTCCTCAATTGCATGCCTGCGTGTTACGAGGGAGGCGACAGCAAGGAGCACGGGGTGAGTCATCAACCACTCGTGGGTGTTGTGTAGCGGTTCGTCGTGCCCTCAACAACACATGCCATCGAGGCAGCACCATCGCAGTTCCATTGCGCATGCGTGTCGTGTAAGTGTGCGTGTCGTGTGTGTGTGTGTGTGTTTGTGTGTTTGTGTGTTTGTGTGTGTGTAACTCAGTGGTGGTCGCATTACACTTCATCTGCGTCAACCTCACTGCATCCTACACAGCATGCACACGCACCTGATTTGGCGTTTTTGATGAAAGAGCTCGTGCGACTGCATGTTGAGCTGCTCAGCTGGCACGCCCGTGCGTCGGCTGATGTGTCGCTCCTGTTTCTCCCACATTTGAACCGTTTTCTGCACGACCCAAGGCACATACCAATTCCACGTGCATGTATGTGTGTGTATGTGTGTGTATATGTGTGTATGTGCGTGGCGGTGAGGGGAAAGGTGCCAGCAAGCAAGGGACGATCAGCTACGTTGGTTCATGACTGTCAGGCCAAGAAGCGGGGTTGCAGGCAAGTGTTGATGATCAGTGCTGCTGATGACGACAACTCATGTGTCTCATGTCAAACCCACGTTCCAGTGCTGCAGCGATCTGGCATCCCGGTCCTTGACCCGCTCTTCTTGATAGGATGCAAAGAACTCTTCCTCCTTTGCCGAGCGTGCAGCTTTACGCTGAAACCGACCAGCACCTGCACGACGAATGCAGGCGCACAAGGGAGTGTATGTGTCAGCAACATGAGCTGTGATGTGTGCTGTGCGGTGTCTGACAAACACATGAGCATGTGTGTACGTGTATCTGAATCGGTTGTGCGTACGGGAGACTCGCGGCGCTGACTGAGACGGTGGCTGGGGTGGCTGTGGGGTACTTGACATGGCCACTGCCGCTTCCATGTTGTAGCCAGCATTCTGTTCGTGCAGGAACACATGGCGAGGGCGAGTGTGAGTGAGAGAGGATGAGAAAGAGAGGTGGGGGTAATAGCAAAGAAAGAGGCTGAGGAGGAAAAGTCGAGAAGGGGACGAGGGAACACAGAGACGCTCTGTTTACAATTGACACCCCGCTTGAGCTTTGAATCCACCATGTCAGTGCATCTTGCACACACACACACACACACACACACACACACACACACACACACACACACACACACAGACAGGGAGACAGACAGGCAGACGCAGACACACACACATATACACACAGACACAGGCATACACACGGAGGCACATAAGCACAACCACCCACACCCACCCACTTTCCCGGCTTTCCCCCTGTTCTCCTTCCCAAGCTCTCCACACCGTACCTTGCTGTGTTCACGTTCGAGTTCGCCTGTGGAGCCCAAGAAGCTGTGATGTACGAGGGGACCGCGCTTGTTGCGTCGAAGGAGCGCGCGAGTAGGATCCACTTGCTGTTGCTGTTGCTGTTGCTCACTTCGAGCGCCACCAATGTCGGATGCAGCCATAGCAGCAGCCATGGCAGCAGACGCTGCGTTCATCTTTGTGGTGGTGGCTGTCCCTACAGTTCCTTGCCCTGCCATCTTTGGCTGTGTTGCTTTGTGTGTGTGTGGTTGGCAACGAAAGGCAAATCTGCCTTTTACACCAAGGTAAAATTTGCCTTTGGCGTGACATGGGAGAGGTCGGTGCGTGCATGTGGAGGTGGAGGCGGTGTGGGGTGTGGTGTGTGGTAGTGTAGTGTGGTGAAGACAACCGTGGTCGACAGGGAGATACACACATGCACACACATGCACACACAGACACATGCACACACACACACACACACCACACACACACGCATACAGACACACACATAGAGGTGACATGTTCTCTTACCGGTTGGTTGTTTCTCTGTTCCCGCCAAATCGCGCCACAGATCTGACACGCAGCAGCGACAACCAGCCGAGCCCGCCGTTTTTCCAACAGCTGACACTTCCAGCCAACCCTCCAACCAGCAAAGCAGCCAGCCATGGGCAAGAAGGGCAAGAAGGGAAAGAAGACCAACTTCAAGAAGGTCGACCTTGGCCAGCTCCTCGACTCGGCCCCGGCACCGGCCACAAGTGACATTGTGGTGCCATCTGCGCCAGGTGCCTCCAAGGTCGTCATCGATGAGTACGTTCCCAGTTTGTGCGTGCAAACATGACGACGGGTGTGGGTGAGGACACAGTGAGACATCGGAAGCGTATGTGCATGTGGAGAAGAGAACGAGACAAAGCAAATGGGCAAGCGGTAAAGGTCATATGGGCGGGGGGGGGGGAAACTGCCTCACAGGCCAACATTGAAGACACGACACGACACACACATGCATACACACACACACACACACACACACACTCACACACACACACACACACACTCACACACACACACACACACACACACACACACACACACACACACACACACACACACACACACACTCACTCACACACACACTCGCTCACTCACACTCGCTCACTCACACACGCGCACACTTCTCTGCTTTGTTTTGTGCGCGTATGGTCCTCCGCTCACCACTTTGTGTATTGTCATTGCCGTGCGCGCTCTCTCCTTGTGCTCCCTTTTTGATGTTTGGCAGCGCGGATCTGCCACAGTACCCTCCCTTCAAGGCGTTCGTCGGCCGCCTGTCGTACGGCGCCTCGGAGCAGGATGTGATGAACTTCTTTGCTCCCAGCAAGGTTGAGGAGGTTACCCTCGTCAAGGACCAGTCTGGCGCCATGAAGGGCTTCGGGTATGTCGTGTTTGCTACCAAGGAGGATCTCAAGGAAGGTCTGATGAAGAACGACGAGGTATGCATCCCAATTCCACCGACATGAGAAGCAGTGCTGTTGTGTGCGTGTGTGTGTGTCTTGTGTGTGTGTCTGTGTCTGTGTGTGCGTGCATGTGTGTGTGTGTGAATGACAGTGCCGCATCACCGAAGCGACATCAGACCCCCAACAACGACTGATTGACTCACCACCAGCTTGCTGCCTCCCCTCTCCTTCCCTGCCTGTTGTTGTTTCCGATGGCCACGAAAGATCATGCTGGGCCGGAAGGTGCGTGTCGATCTGACGGACGCCAGCGATCGTGGCCCCTCCACCAGGACCAGCGCTGCGTTTGGTGCGTATCCAAACCCTTGCAGACCACCCCACGGCTTCTTGCCAGCTTGTTCTTGCCAGTCCGTGGTTTTCCACCTGCCATCACCTGTTGCGTCGCTTGCGAACAGCCGCTGCACCTTCATCCTGTTCTGTTCCTTCCTGCTCATCTCCTTCCGATCACCCGCCTTGTTTCTCTCCCCTGGACCACTGGGGTCCCTGTGCATGTGGCAGGCGACCGCGAGTGGCGCTCTGCCCCACGCGAGCCCGCCCCCGCTGCCCGCGAGTCTGCCGGCTTTGGCGGTGACCGCATGGAACGCGGTGACCGCATGGAGCGTGGTGATGAGCCTGCAGGCCCTCCGCGCGCCATGGCCACCTCGGACTGGCGGTCCGCTGGTCCCCCTTCCTCGGCGCCACCCTCTGGCCGTGGCGGCTTTGGTGGTGACCGGCGTCGCGGTGGCGGCGGATGGCGCGACGGCTCCGACAGGCGCGGTGGCTTTGGTGACGATCGCCGTGGTGGCTTTGGCGATGATCGCCGTGGTGGCTTTGGCGACAGGCGCGGTGGCTTCGGCGACAGGCGCGGTGGCTTCGGTGACGATCGCCGTGGTGGCTTTGGTGACGATCGCCGTGGTGGCTTTGGTGACGATCGCCGTGGTGGCTTTGGCGATGATCGCCGTGGTGGCTTTGGCGACAGGCGCGGTGGCTTCGGCGATGACCGCCGTGGTGGCTTTTCCCGCAGCGACCAGGCACCCGCGTACGTTCCCTTCGGAGTTATGTGCCGTTGCGATTGCTATTGCTGTTGCTTGGTGTTCTGCCTTTTGCCAGCTATCGCATTGCCACCACGCCACGATTCACCTGTGTAACGCTTGTGCATATGCGTGTGTGCGTGTGTGCGTGTGTGCGTGTGTGCGTGTGCAGTCGGGAGCCCATGAACCGGCCGCGCATCCAGCTCGAGGAGCGCCGTGTCGACGCCCCCGTTGGCCAAGGTGCCCGCGCCTCTGCCTCTCCCTTCCTGTGCTTGATCGCACTGGCATGCATGCACGTCACACCTACTGTTCTGTTGGACCCGCTCGCGAGGGTGCCTGATTGCCGGTGGGCATTCACAGTTTCGTCACGCCGTCACTCACTTCTTACACGTGTACGCGTGTGCATGCATGCTTCTGCATGCTGCAGCTGCGAGTGCGCAGTCCGACATCTTCGGCGGCGCCCGCCCCGTGGACAACGCAGAGAAGCTTCTCAAGGCGCAAGAGGAGCGCGAGCGCCGCGAGGCCGAGCTCCGGGCCAAGGGTACGCACCGCATGCCTCACCGCACACGTGTGCACCTGTTTTTTCTTTTTTCTTTTTTTCCTTTGGGGGGGGGGGGGGCGGGGGAGGAAGTGTGTAGTTTTGGGTGTACGTGCTGATGCTGTGATTGATATGGTGTCTTCGTCGTCGTACTGACAACACCAACACTATTGGCATCCCTCTTCATAGCTGAAGCTCAGCAGGCCCAGAAGGAACAGCAGCAGCGGCAGCAGCAGCAGCAGCAGCAGCAGCAGCAAGAGCCACAACAACCAAAGCAACAGCAGAAGCAGCAGCCAAAGCCTACGTCAGTCTTGGACATGCATGCATGTGTGTGTGTGAATGCGTGTTGTACATACCTAGTTGCCCCTGTTCGAGCACATGAACACAGCCACAACCATCCTACGCTGACACTCTCTATGTGTGCGCTTGCACCCATTCGTTCACCGCTGCCGTTGTAGGGAGGAGGCGAAGAAGGACGTCCGTGAAGTGGGCAACAAGTTCTCTGCCCTCGTCATGGAGGACAACATGTGAAGCGATTCCTGAACAGCCCCGACATGCGTTTGTGTCTTGGCAGTCGGGTCCTCGCCTGTCACAGCGTGTGTGGCTGCTTGTCCATGCGGCCGACCGACAGCACCGGGTTCTCTTCTGTGCTTCTCATTTGTGGTGTGTGTGTGTGTGGATGGATATGTTTGTGTGTTCATGCATTTGTCGTGTGTATGTTTTGTGTCGTGTTTCCCCTACTTGTGTCTTTGTGGGTGGTTCGATGTAGCGGTGTCTGTTGGGTCGCTTATTTCCACCAAGTCGTAGCCAGCAAGATTGAAGCCATCCACACGCACATGTGATCGATGATGAAGCAGGGACGTGGTGCATGCACATGAGCACTTCAGAGCTGCCCGGGAGGGGCAAGGTTCCTGGTGCGATACCATGCCCAGGGGATGACCCATGCCAAAACACACTTGAGCCAGAGCACCTGGTGCTCACACAAGCGCAGGTCAAGAAAAAGGGGTAATGTAACAATTGGGGGGGAGGGGGATGTAACAATGGACAATGTACATTCGATGCTGTATTCACAAAGACAAAGAGCGGGGGCTGTGAAGGCGTCATATGCTTGTGAGTCTTCTCAGGCGGGCATTGAGATCTCGCTCCTGGTGCCACACGCAAGAAGGAACGAAATACATGATGAGTCAGGGATACGAGGATCACAAGTGCACACACACACACACACACACACACACACACACACACACACACACACACACACACACACACACAAAGACACATACACACACACACAGACAGACAGACACACACACACATACACACCTTTTGCAATAGCTGCTGGTTGTACTTGCGAAAGGCCTCAAACTCCTCCCTAATACGCTCCATTTGTTCCTCAGCCTCCTCTGCTCGCTGCTCCGCTGCCAGCACCTGTAGGGTTGCACAGCACGTTCAGACACACGACCAAAGCCAGTCAGACATGTGTTGGTGCACAGTTTGTTGCGTATGTGTGCATGTGTGCATGTGCTTGCATGTGTGTATTTGTGCGTGTGTGGCTGGTGCAGCAGGCTCCTTTGCGGTTTGTGACTGCTTGCAACCAGCCCATCGCACCTTCTTGTTGACACTGTTTTGTTCCAGCTGTTGCATTGCTGTTTTGGCAGCCTGTACGAGAAAGCACAAGAGCGAGTGGCAGCAACTGCGTCAGTGCAATAGCTTCTTTCGGGCGTCGCAAGTGAGAGCATTTGAGGGCATGTCATTGTGATCGTTGCATCAGTCTCTAGAAGCGCATGCACGCACCTCCTTGTGACGGGAGGCGTCCGTCTTCATCTGTGCAATTGCTGTCGTTGCCTCCTGGAGTGAAGGTGGTGTCGAAGATTGTACCATGGAGGATGAGACATAACACAGCTTGCGGAGGGCCACCAACAACACCATCGCCACCACCATCACACCAACAACAACACTCATTGAGGCAGGTCGCCGTGCACAGCAGCAAGCACAGCCTGCACCAACACCAAGTACGTTGCCATCGCACATGAAAACACACACACACACACACATACACGCATGTACACACATGCACACAAACATACATACACACACATACACGCACGCACACACACACACACATACACGCATGTACACACATGCACACAAACATACATACACGCGCACACATACACACAAACATACATACACACACATACACGCACGCACACACACACACACACGCATGCACACACATGCACACAAATATACATACACGCACACACATACACACATACACACATACACGCACGCACACACATGCACACCTCGTACCTTGTACTTTGATTCAAGGGACTTGTTCTGGGCTTGCAGGTTGGCGACCTGCTGCTGCAACGTGGTGATTTGCCGCGACAGCGCCTCTTGTTCTGCTCTCGCTTTCTTGGCAGCTTCCTGCGCGTGCTTGCTCACCGCAGAATGCTGGGTGGACAGACCCTTGGACTGCTCGAGAGCCTGATCGAGCTGTTGCTTCAAGTGCTTGTTCTCCTTGATGAGTTGCTGCTTGCTCAGCTGCAGCTCTGTGACGGTTGACTTGAGCAGCTTTGTTGCATCCGCCACGCGCTTTGTGATTTCCTCCTCCTGCTTGAGAGCACGCCGCTCCAGGTCTGCGTTGCGCTCTCGCAGCTGCTTGTTCTCCGCCTTGTACTCGTCCTTGAACCTGGATAGCTGTTCATGATTGCTGGACAGCGTGTTGAAGTTGGCCTGCAGTTGCTGTGCGGCCTTGGCTTCCCGGGTCAGCTTGCCCTTGAGATCTCGAATCTGCGCCTGGCACTCTGTCAGCGTGCGCTGCAGGTTTGCATTTGTCGCTTGCGCTGTCTCGTTTGATTTCTTCAGCAGGAGGATCAGCTCTGCCTGCTCCTCCACGCGAAACCGCAGCACCTGCTCCTCGCTCATCCCCGAGGTCTTCTTGCTCTTCTTCTGCTGCTGCCGTTGCTGCTCCTGCTGCTGTTGCTGTTGCTGCTGGCTGCCCGCGACCACCCGAATCCCATCGTCGTCCATCGTCGTTGTGTTGTGTGTGTTTGTCGTTGTCAGCGGCAAGTTAATTTGTGGTGTCGCCCTCAAGATGGCGCTGCGGGCACTGCTGGGCGACGACGTGCACCCAGCGACAAAGGCAGCCTTCAGCAAAGGTCAGCAGTGAGTTGGAAGGGGGGGGGGGTGTTATGTGTGTGTGAGCGTGAGTGTGTGTGAGAGAGAGAGAGAGAGAGAGAGAGAGAGAGAGAGAGAGAGAGAGAGAGAGAGAGAGAGAGAGAGAGAGAGAGAGAGAGTGTGTGTGTGTGTGTGTGTGTGTGCGAGTTGATGCCCTTCAATATGCACGCTTGTGCTTGGCTGTGGTTGGCGCATCGTGGTGGACACAAACTGCATGGCACTGACACACACACACATGCAACAACAACAACCACACACACAACCACACACACACACATACACACACACACACATACACACACACACACACACACACACACACACACACACACACACACACACACACACACACACACACACACACACACACACACACACACACACGCACACACGTCGCGCGACTTGCAGCTGGACTGACTGATCTCACAGAGATCCTGTGTCGGTCGGTTCCCGAGATTGTGGCACAGACGGGGCTCAAGGCATCACAGGTGGCAGATGTTGTATGCCGCTTATCCCTGCACGCTGCACCAAAGCCGTCAACGGCCGCACACCTCCTCACCACCGCCACACACGACCCCATCAGCTGGGGCGACGCCGGGTTGGACCGTGTCGGCCCCATCCGCACTGGGCATCTCATCGACCTGTGTGGGGAGAGCTCCGCAGGCAAGACACAGCTGGCACTCCAGCTCTGCCTGGCAGTGCAACAACCACCAGAATGCGGCGGTATCTCAGCACGTACGTGTGCGCGCGCGTGTGTGCCTGCGTGTGTGTGTGTGTGCATGCGTGCGTGCGTGCGTGCGTGTGTGTGTGTGTGTGTGTGTGTGTGTGTGTGTGTGTGTGTGTGTCTGGGTGGTGTCTGTATGTGTGCAATGTGTATGTCTGCGTCGTGAGGCGGTCTTGGATAACCCGACAGTGTATGCGGGAAGCCCCCTTCCGGTCAGGTGATCTCACGGCTCTGACA